>NW_020449008.1:652482-912442 GCF_003343035.1 Apteryx rowi | reverse complement strand
AGGAGATCTTATCAATGTGTACAAGTATCTGAAGGGAGGGTGTCGAGAGGATGGGACCAGACTCTTTTCAGTGGTGCCCAGAGACAGGACGCGAGGCAACGGGCACAAACTGAAACACAGACGCTTCCATCTGAACAGGAGGAAAAACTTCTTCACTGTGAGGGTGACAGAGCGCTGGAACAGGTTGCCCAGAGAGGTTGTGGAGTCTCCTTCTCTGGAGATATTCAAAACCCGCCTGGAYGCRATCCTGTGYAABRYGCTCYAGGTGMCCSTGCTTGAGCAGGGGTGTTGGACTAGATGATCTCCAGAGGTCCCTTCCAACCTCAGCGATTCTGTGAAAAGAGAACTAAAATTGGGGGGAATTACAAGCACACTTGTAACCCACATGCCTGCTGAAAGTTTTAGTGAAAGCTGAATAGCTTTCATGTTTAGTGGTTTCTTGAAAATACTTTGCACATGTCTTGYATGGCTGTAAAGCTGAATACTCAAAAGTGGACTACACATCAAAATTATCCTGAGAGATGTTTCTCTAACTTTCTTGAAGCCTAAAAGCATAAAGAATTTGCTACCTTTCTCAGATACTTCAAAAACAATTAACTATTCATCCAGTTCTGCAGAACAAACACCTTTCCTTAAAATCTGAAAAAATAACGGTAATTCTGCTTTTAAAAATTTTTCTTCTTTGACAAATAATTTCATTTTTAAGGCATGCTCATAGTGTTAACGATGAACTCTACATTCTTAAAAAACAAAGAAACAAACCCCAAATCAAGTTGTCACTAGTTAGTTTAGGTTTTTGGGAGAGAGAAGAGTGTGAATGTTAAATACTGAAGAAAAAAGGGTTTTCAGCATGTTATTTGTATATATTTATTCACTTTTAAGTTTTAAGATTTGTTAAAAAAAGAGTTTGCCTCCAAATAATTTTCAGGAACCTAAGGCCCCATTCATCAGAGCTGTTACGGTGAATGGTTTCCGCATCAGTATTGCTTTATTTACTATACTTGAAAGAATCCTAAAATAAGACTCTTACCAGAAAATAATGGATTCAAGCAAGAATGAATATAGGGCTACCTGCAGTAGCAGGGAGCAGTATTGGATAACTCACTAAATCCACTTTTAGTCTTAAGGCACAAATACAGCACTTGCTGCACAGCTGTTTTTCTGGAATAGTAAATTGCTATTATACATCAGAGCCAAGTTAAATGAACAAAGAATCCTCTCTTACTCCCAATAATAGATCAGAGAAAAATGCATAAATATCCTGCAACAAGCAAACATGAAGTAATCACTATCCACCAAATATTTCATTATCGATTTATTCTGTAAATGGATATAAAACCAAGAATATAAGGGGAAAAAATGGAAGGGAAATTAAATTAGTCATGAAAATTAGACATTCTGGAGTCTTAGCAACCCCTGCAACAATATATTCAACGGTCTAATTATACCATGTGTAAGAGCCTGCTTGCTTTCAACAAACTTACAGAAAAGAGGTATTCTACCTGGGAGCTTGAGAAATTATCCAGACCATTCTTAGCTCCCAAGGAGGTCAGCTACTTGTTATCTCTAAACAAATTAACTATATTGCAGCTTTAAACATCCCTAGGTTGGCTCCCTATGCTTGTCTTAAATGGAAAGTAGTTTAACCCAAATTCACAAGCTATTTTACCAAAGAGACTTATAGATTTGCTCTATGATTCCTTTGCTCTGCAGTCAGTGTCGCCGACCCTTTCTGCATTACACTCCCGTGGCCTGACCGCCTTGTGCCTTGCACGGCTGTGCCATCCTGGCATAAAGCTGAATAGCCAAGAGCAGGCTACGTACCTAAAGTTATCCTGAGAGACGGTTCTCCAGCTTTCTTGAAGTTTTAAAGTGTAAGGAATCTGCTGCCTTGCCAAGATATTTCAAAACCCAAGTATCCTTATTCTTTGAAAACTTTTGCTGATGTCTAAGACGCGCTACTATTTTAGTGCCGTTATAGCCGTTATACCTTGCGCTTCCGCAGCAAGCATTGAAACCAGCGCGTCCTTCCTTGGAGCGGCCTGAAACACAGCCGGAGCCTTAAGGCCCCGCTCGCTATTTTCGCCCGCGGACCAGCCCAGCCCAGCTGCGGCTTCTCGTCCCGGCAGTCACGGCAACGCGACGCAGAACACCCGGCCCCGGGCGGGCCTGCGCCCAAACACCCAAGGTCAAGCCCCGCCGCCGCAGCGGGAAGCGGAGGCCCGACAACTAACGGCACCCCGGGCCGGGCCGGGCCGGGCCGGGCCCCTCGCACCTCCCCGGGGAGCGGCCGTTACCGGCCCGGCAGCCCCGGGCGGCGCTGGGGCTGGGGCCCGGGGGGGGCGCCCCCACCCTCCCTACGCAGCGCCCCTCGGACGGGCCGGGGCGAGCGGCGGGGCCGCTGTCGCCGCCGCCGCTTCCCCCGGGCCGGGCCCGAAGGTCGCCGAGGAAGAGGGAAGGGCGCGGCCCCCGGCCGGTCCCGCTGCTGGGCGGGCGGGTGCCGCCCTGGGGGTCGCCCCCACGCGCGCACGCGCGGCGCGGCCTTACCCGGGCGTGCACGGTGCCCATGGCGGCGCGCGGCGGCGGGAGGAGGGCCGCTGAGGTTCAAGGCCGCAGCGCGGGGGCGGCCATGACAGCCCCTCGCCCCGGCCCCCATTGGCCGGAGGGGCGGGAAGAGGCGGGGCGAGAGGCASGCTCCCCAGATGTAGTCGGCTGGGAGCCAGGGTGTCCCGCCTCCCCGGCCCCCGCCCGGGAAAGGCGCGATGCGCGCGTGCGCAGCGGCGAAGGGCTCGCGCGGGGCGGGGCGGGGCCTTGCCTGTGCCGTGCTGCAGGGAAGAGAACGCTTGGGAGCAACAAGCCAGCGGAGAGCGGGGCGGATAAAAAAGGCCAGGAGGTTGAACAGGAGAAGCAGCGCTCGGCCCTTCCTGAAGGAGCAGTGAACACAGCAACACGACTCAGTAAGAAGGTACCGCCTAAAAGCATAATCAGATTTCACGTGCATCATCTCAGAGGATGCTAAGAGCCCACATGCTGCTGCACAGTGCAGGTCAGTAACCAGACTGAAGCACCTAGCTGCTGCCAGCCAACCTCAAGAAATAAACTGATGGTATAGTGTAAGGCATTCACGGTTGTGCCACTAGCTCATTGAATTTTATGAAGTCAGGCTGATTTTAATCAACCTATAGTCCATGGTACACTGAATTATTGTTCTAGGTAGCTAAGATATGAGACCTATTTTTTTCCCTCCAGACACAAATAAGAACTTTCTCTTCTCTGTTTTTGATATCCTTGCCTGATAGTCGTTTTAAGCATAAAGAGTTATTTGTAAACTGATACATTGCAAAGAAAGTAAGCTTTAATTTGTGACTTATGGATCCAGCTGTAGGATTAACAAGCATCTCTAAACTTAAGGCAGCAGCTTAAGTTACTATTTAAAATGCTACTTCACGATCATTAAATCCTTTAACTCTTCTGTAAAATTAAGGCATTCTGACTTAGGTTGTATTAGGTCATATACTCTAGGAAAGGGAAGGTAAGATTGAAAGAAGCATAGAGAAGAGTACAAGAATCAGGAGGGAAAGCTTAGCAAACTTAAAAGACCTTTGTTGTATTAAAATAGAATAAAAAGACTAATGGTTGTTGTGCAGAACTGAAGAAGTGGTTCAGGTTGATTCAGATGTAGTTAACAGAACGATTCCAGTACACAGAAAGGAAACATAACCTGGCATTCATGCTTAAATTCTAAAAGATAATGGTAAAACTAGCATTCAACAGAACATGGTAAAATGAGATCACAGAAAGTTTAAAGTTATAAATAAAGACAATTTAAACCAGATCTTGTATCTCTTAATTGTAGGTACAGTAACATTCCAACTTTTTGTGCAAATTTGAAGACACAAAACAAGAAACAAACAAAAGTGAGAGTTCAATAGCACCAGTCCATAATATGAAAATTGATAACCTGACACCTTCTCCAACACCCCCCAACATTTTAAAAGCTTGTCAGTGTTGTAAAATTTAGCACTTCAAGTTTAGGGAAATCACAGCTGAGGAACTGCTTAAAGGTTGGTCCAATTAGAAAAGCTAGGTTCTGCTATCTGAAAGACTTCTAGATATTCAAAGTTAACATTCTGCTCTGGAAAAAAAAACAATTCCTTCTCTTCCCTCTCCTGAGCATCACATATCCAATCACTTTTCCTTTTACAAGATACGTACTCTCAGTAAGCACATATCACATTTACAGACTCTTCCCCAGACTGTAGCTGAGTGGCACCAAATTCATATCCCTGCATGAAAAGCCTTCAAATGTTACACACTTGCCCCCAAACACATACACAAACTGAACATTAAAGCCATAGTAGTTTCCTTCTACCTTTTAAAAAAAATTGTATATGTCAAAGACAACATAACAAGACGTTAAGACAACAGTTAATCTTCACAGTTATTTACTTTTTCCAGTGTATTCATAGACTAATGCATTGTCCTTGATAAAACTACACTATACTTTGTAAGTGAAAGTGTTTAAAATCTTCATGACTCAATGTAGACATGATTTGGCTGATTTTCAACCATGATTTGAGACCTCTACACAGGTCTGGATATTACTGTTTCCAATTTAAATCTTACATGTTTGATTCTTCTGACAATCAGTATTGGAAAGCTTTCTTTGGGCTATCCTATCTTACTGAGACAGATGAGACCCTTTTTCCTCTTTTCAAGCATTAAGGAAGTAAAGGAAGGGGAGAAAAGCCCTGAATTTGGAAGGGAAGTCATCAACAATGACTGAGCGACAGTTAGAAGGAGGACCAAAATGCCATTCATCACTTGCAATACACTGATGTATTATGGTATGCCATTAAGCTTGATACTTCTCAAATTACTGTTTGCTAATCACAGCCACTATTTTACCTACTTTTCAACACTAATTCAAGAATTAAGCCCTTGTTAAGTATACAAAAGTCCTTTGAAATCACAGAAGCTGCACCTGTTTACGCTTCAGGTGAATCTGTCCCAGTTCTTTTGACCTTTTCCCTTGAAGTATTTGAGTAGAAGGAGCCATGGAAGAACTGCGAAGTGTATAGAATAACCTGGAATAATACTGTTCCTACAGTATCTCATGCAGGCAACTTTTTCATAAATGCAGCAATATGTTTAAACATAAGGCAAAGACACGGGAGGCCATTACAAAGCTCTTTCGTGTAGTCCCCTTTATGAAGTACAAGTCCAATTTCATTTAAGTGCCATAAAAATAATTGTAACAAATAATATTGTTAAGACTTCTACTTTTAAAATTCTCTTTGCTATCAATGTTTGTCTAACAAGCTGTTTAAAGAGTTTTTATGCTGGAAGTGGATTTATTTCCAGAGGAGACACTGTTAGTCTTACTACAATTCATTGTGCTGGTGATTTAAGAAAAGTGTAGTCTGTGACTTAGTATAGTAACCACCATTTTTATAATCCTTAGAACAGTAGAATTCCAAAGGCAGATTTGTCATGAAGCTGTAAACAAAGAGTTTTCCAAGACTTATTGGCAATAAACAAAGTGAGCTTTAATCCTTTAGGATTTGAATATCTCTGCCAAATTGGAATTTTGAAAGCTGTGGAAACTATTTCCAAACTAATATTCTGGAACGGTTTGGAAACTCTTCTCTGAGGAAGAGTCAAAATCTATTTCCAACCCAGATTCAGCAGAATTTGGGAGAAAATTAGGACAGGAATCCAAGTCTGAATGCTGCTTTATGTTAACAGAAGCATGTTTCATGGTTGAGTGCATGAAGTATGAAGAGTCCCAGAGCCAGGTTTCAAGGTCTGCAGAAGAGTGAAGCGTTTTAAGATGACAGTATGAAGAATGAAATTCCACAGTAGAAGGGACAGTCTGACATTTTCTTAGTGATGCATAGTTGTCTTTCCTGTTCAAAATAAATAAATAAAGATTAGTAGTATTTCAGTGACATTTCTATTACAGTTCGTATGTCAAACTTCGAATGAGGAGGAATACTAGAGGAAAAATGGTCAATAAAATGRTTAATTCTTAATGCATTTAATGAGTTCGGATAGGGCACAACAGGAATAGGATCTTGAAATGATCCTATCTAAAGGAAGGGCACCCTTGCCATTATGTGATGTCCTCAAAAGTAGGTATAGAATAGTTGCACTAAAAGTCAGTGCACTGTTCTGATAAGTCCAGAAGGGGAGACTTAGTGTGCACATTACCTCTTAAATTGTACTGATCTTCCCCAGCTATCCACTTGGAATATTTTGTTACTTATCAATCACAGCAATAAACCAACAAGTATAATCTCAACATTTACAAGTTAAGTAGTACAGATAGCTGTTCAGTTTTCCAAATGTAGTCCCTGCTCCTCACTTTACAACCAGCTAAATATCATCAACTGAAAGGCTGAACAAAACTCTCGTACACTAGAAAAAAAAGAAAATTAATCACCAGGTTTTTCATTCTTTTCCAATCTGAGAAACAGGAAACTGAAGTTATCACCAAGAATACCTAGCTTTTTCCTTCAAAGTTCTCTCTCCGGTCTTGTAATATTTTTGGAAAAAAAAAAATCCACCAAAAACCAAACTCTCCATGCACACACTTCAATGACGGTTTCCAACCTAAAGTTTAGAAGATACACAAGAAGATACCAGCCACTAGGCTGAGTTTCCTAAAAGTACTTCCAAACTGTAAACAGCTCAGTTTATGAAATTTGATTCCAAAAGAAGTTAGAAACAGGATCTGATGACATAAGGGGAAGGGAAAAAGAAAGGGGGGGAAGGGGACATTACTCTCTGCAAAAGCAGCGATAAGTTCTTGATGGATGCTGAAACAAAATTACAATGCCCATAAAGAGTCACCTATAGAATACAATGCAGGATTCCACATACAAAGCCTTAGGACCTAGCCATCTGAAGAGGGAATCCACTTAAGGAAAGGCTTCAGAAAACTTGAAAGTCCAACCACTTAAACAGCTCAGTGGGAGTTAATCACCTTTAAGGTATCATAAAAGTATGCTGCCAAAGCCACATGACCACCATGCCCTGTTTCATGGCCAAGATCTTGCTCTTTCCACAAAAACAGAAACAACAATTCTGGTTGATCATGACCCAGGGACAGAATAACCCCTATGAGAACTTAGAGCTAAGCCAGCTTTGTGATGTTCTCTTCTGAATGTCCACCCCAAATGAAGAGAGTCTCAAGACTGGTAAGGTTGGAATCCAAGTGACATGAAGCTGCTAAATAAGCATAAAAGCAGGAAGATGACTCTACCCACATTTATTGTGGAAAGGAGTCAGAAACATCAGTAAGGAAAGAAAGAAAAAAGGTCACAGGATGACATATGACATTAACTAACCGAAGAGGTGACACTAGGATGATAGTAGATGATACTAAAAACTCCTTTTCTGTTCAGACAGATGGCCTCAAAAGCATACCAAGGTTATACAGGAAAAGGCTGTAACTCATTTTAGAGAGGAAGAAGAGTGGCTGTTCATGTACAGGAATTAAATGCTTCCAAAGTCTCTGTACAACTCAATACTGTAAAAAATTATTTTAACAACCTAATATTAAAGTCACTGTTTAATGCTTCCAGAGAGGGAAGGAAACCTCAAGCCTCAAAATCATTAAGGTTTGAAGGTTTTCTCTAGCCAGAAACTTTCAGATTGACTACCTCCCACTTCTAAAGGATGGAGCCTAAGAATCAGATCTTTCAGGATGCCAGTCCAGAACCTGACAAAACTTCCTATAAGGAAGCAGAAACGGGCAAGTTCTTCTCAGACAGATGCGTCAGGCCTGCATTCCTGACTGGCTCAGTGTATAGCATTGCCAGGACAATGAAGAACATCATCTTTGATCTTCCTCATTATCTTTATTAATAACAAGAGGAAGACAAAACCCAAAGAACTCTTGGCTCAAACAACAGTAGGTTTTTTTTTTTTTTTTTAAACATACTCTATATCCAGAATATAGCAATGGGCTCACTGAAATAACTGCTGCAGCTTGCCGTCTCCAGTGCTACAGCTATTTCTTGGGAAGCTTTTGCGAAGCATTAAAGATTTCTCTGCAGTCCTAAAAGCTTTTCTGGCCAGTTTCTCTTCCCCTTTTCCTACCTCCTCCCCAGCAACTCCAGGAGTTGAGAGAGTCATTAGAAAAATTACTGTAAAATAGATCTGACCCACTCTACTGAAGTCTAGATTTCTAGTTTCTAAACCAAATCTTAAGAGTGTTCATATTTACGAGTATTTGGGCTGAGAGAGAATCTATGGCTCTTTGCTCATAGCACTGCTTTGATATGGCTATGCAACTCACTGTTTCAGACTGAAAGCCTTTTTTTTTTTTTTTTTAAACAAGAAAGTCTGCTGGTGCTGGTCACATTCAATTCACAGAAGTTTGTAGAGTTCTGCTCTGGGCAGATATCACACTCCCCAGCATAAGGTGAAATTGTGATGGTATTCACACTTGGTAAGTTCTCACCAATTCCTCCATCCACATAGCACTAGAAAGATTAACAGAAGTAAAAAGTCTGAAAGGCTTGGAGATAAGAGAAGAATAATGAAACTAGTTACAACCAGGTTACAGTAGGGGTTTATCTTCCACAGCAATACAAGTTCCTAGAAAATTTTTGTATTTATCTTACTTATTTTAATTCTTCCCAGCTATCTTACAAGTCTGCCCTTCCTACTCACTTTCATCTAGTTTTTACTGTTACAACCTTCTCTGTCCAGACTCTTAAAAACCTAGTCTTTCTCCCAAAGTTTTCCAGTTCCTACCTACCACATCTGATTTAGAACATCTGGGAGCAAGCTTCTCCTCCCTTCTTTTCTTCCTGATTGCTCCAGCTGCTGTGGAACAAAGCCAAAACAAGGTCTCTGTTCTCAGTTCAGTGCCAAAAAAAGCATAAACCTACCAGAAGGCAACAGCTCTTCACCTACCCCAAGCAGTCATTGGTCAATTAAAAACAAACAAACTCCAGACAATATACTTTAGGGAAAGAAAACAACAACAACAAAAACCTAAGGATTAGAAGCAGTGAAAACTGTTTTGTGTTATCCTTGAGAAAATTATTAAATCCTGTTTTAAGAGAGAAACTTACCAGTACTTGAAGCTTTGACTAAGAGAAAAAAAATCTCTAAGAATGCATCATTTGCATGCAGCAGCACACCAGCTTACCTGAATGCACAGAAGAGCTTGCTTTTAGCCCTGGAATAAACTRTACCAGCAATCTGACAAAGCTGTTCTTGCATCCATCGAACATCATCAGGAATGTCAGGAAACCAGTTTACGAACCTACAGTCAAAAACAAAACACGCACATTGTTTTGTAAGCAACAGAGCTCACATGAGGCATGTTCTTACATTTCCATGTCCAACCTCCAACAAAATAACAGTTTTCATCCTCCCCAAGTTAACTCCCCCAACAGACACAGTGTCCAGGTCCTCCCAACACCTCTAAATTTCCATCTGTCCCACTCATCTCCCTTCTACAAGCTAAGAAAAAGGGCAGTACATAGTACTGCGTCGGTGATCTACACCAATGCTGCGTGACTGACCAGTATGTACAGTTTACACTCAACTTTTAGGGAGCCTGAAAAAACTCGTCTCTGTGACCTCTCTGTGTTGGCTGGAACTTGTTAGTCAGCTTAAAGTTATGTGGGAGTCGAAGGAAGAACAGCAGGATGGAAGGATAAAAGGAAGGCAAAGACAGAACAACGTCACAAATGTATTGTTTTTCCTTACATAACGCTCTTAAGATAATTCAGCCCCACTGAAGGGGAAGAAGGGAGAAAAACTCACATAAAACTCCCGTTGAAACTCTCCACCCTCCAAAAAAGTGAAGTGGCATAGAAACAAGATATTTTACTGGAGTTTTATGTGGTTCCATTTATAGATTTTTTTTTTTTTTTAAACTTTTCCAAGATTTTCTATGGATATTACTATATACACTAATATAATCTATAGAAACAATAGATACTAATGACATCTGCTCTTCACAGACTGGAACACTCTTAAGCAAGCACTGAGTTTAGGGCTCATGGTACAGTGTAATTTGTCTTGTACAACAGTTAGAAACCTTATAAAATTAATTCCAATTTCAAGCATACAACTTTGAGTCAACCTGAACAAACCCGGTAAGAAAATTTACATAGTGAGTAAATCATTAGATTTCACTCCTGACTTCAAAAAGAAGGTACAACACAAGCACTACCTGGATGGAGTTCAAGTATCACTGAAGAATACAGTAGTTGTAAAGAATCTTTTCCTGGAAAACACACTTGAGGGTGCTTCTTTCTAGCAGTTAAAAGAAAGCTATTACTCATTAAGTGTAATGTTTTTAGAAGTCTTCAATACATTTGTTTTTCTAGCCTTAGACTACAGAGGTTTTTAGAAGGATGCATTATCTAGGTAGAAATGATGATCTTTGGATAGTTAGCACTTGAACTATAGAGCACTGGAGTGCCTGTAAAACTGAAAAAGCACTCAATGAGTAAGTTCTTAAAAGCGTAATTCAAAAAGATCCTTACCGTAAAACAACAGAATAAGCAGACTCCACTGGTAGCGTATATGGCAGCATCAGATATGACATCACCCGCATTGGGAAGAGTTTAGAGAACTGAGCATAGAATCCACTCTGTTCTTTACAAGCTTCTTGCAGTGCTAAAGGATAATCATTTTTCAAAAAGATGTTAGGCTATCTGAAAACAGTCCAAGTAACTCCAAGTGATTTGGTGATCATTAGTCCAGTCAATATTATCAAGTGTTACTGAATAAGGATCAGATAGAGAATAAAAATAATCTCAAGGCACTGTTATAGTAAACCTTTTCTAAGCTACTTTAAAATATGGGGAGTATTGACTCATCCTACAAGGACAAAAAGACATTCCACAGAACCTTTAAGCAGTAAGTCTCAGAAGTAGTTTATTATGAGAGACGTGAAGTTCATCTCCCCCAAAATAATTACGTACTTTAGATAGCATCCTCGTCTTGTCAGAGGCTACAAAACTCAAAGGAGTTTGCTAAAAGCCTAGAGTTCCACACATTCCAGTCGTTACATATTGTTTTCAGAGATTTCATATGTAAATTTTGTTCTCCTAGGTCACCGAAATCACAAATTTCAGATCTTGAAAATACCAGTCAGYATCTACAAAGAACTTAGTTAAAAGGGTTTTTTTGGTTTTGTTGTTGTTTTTAATCAGTAAGAGTACTGGTCTACTAACATCTTATTAAAAGGACAGAAAAAAAATCAGACAATTGGAAATCTACTGAAGCCTTGTTTAATAACAAAATGAAGGTAAACAGTGTTTGGATTTGAGATTCACCTTTGTCATGAAACAAAGGATCGTATAAAAATACTACGTATATACAAAGTATATCCACAAAACCAAACAAGAATTTTAGTTGTGACTATGATGTTGAGCAACTACTACTTCTTGTTTCAATTGTACCATTTCTGTAGCTAAATCAACACGTATATGTTCACATCTAATAACTATGTAAAGAACTTTTATGGGCTGAGCTAGTCTCTAATTTTACAGGGAGTTACAAGATTAAAGAAAAAAAAGCTTACTAGTTTTAAGCTAAGAACAAAGTGAAAAAAAAAAAATCACAGTTTGCCATTCAAAGTTATGTAAGATAGCCTGAAGAACATACCTTTACGAARTCTGGGAGGAAGACTCTCAAATATGCTCTTGTCTAAAGGCCATGGATTTTGCTTCAGCTGTTTATTAAGTACTTCAGCATTCAAAGTTTCTGCTCCATTAGTTTCTGATACAGTTTTCTTGTTCATATGGTCAACGCACTGCACAGCCTCCTGAGGACTTCTTTTTGTGAAGGACAAGGTGACATAAATTGAGTCACTCAGAATACCTGAAAGAGTCAAGAACTTCCACTTAGGGCAGGTTTGATCCACAGGGCTGCAGAATACCTTAGAAAGCCCTGTTCTGAGGGAACATTATCTATCCAATGTCAAATACCACAAATGTTTAATCATGATGAATACTTTTTTGCAGGTCTAGCTCTCATTATAAAACAGGTTCTAAAGAAAAGGAGAAAAAAAAAAGAATAATTAACTGAAACTGCACTGGATATATGCAGTCAGTTACCAAAGATGTTTTCTAGCAAGAATAAAAATAGTTTAAAAAGGAGGAAAACTGATTTTTATTTCTTTGAAAGAAAACACCTATAACACACATTAGACCAGTTTGGTAAATTTGAAATGGCAGTATCACATAAGTGATAGTTTGAGGCACTGTCACAATAGGGTGAGAAAAGGAAAATGAGTATGGTGAAATATCATTTTAAGATCTATCCAAAATACAGATCTACATCAACACAGGTTGTCTTGCAAAACTGATGTATTCCCATTAATAAAAGGCACTAATATTTACCATTCATACCTTAGAACCAAACACTAGATAATGAGCACGAAGTTACATATTCAGGAAGGGTATTCATACTCAGTTTCCAGAAAATCAATATGAAGTTATTTTTATATAAAGACTACAGAACTTAACTGGGATCCACACCTACATACAACAAGATCTCTTTCCTACTTACAAGTATTCCTAAAAGGCATAGAATTTAGCAGAAGTGTTCTAGATGGAAAACAAACACACACCCTCCTAGAGTTGAAACAGCTTAACAAGACGGGAGATGCATAATGAATGAAATTGGAAAGGCTATAGTTATCAYCGACTGAGCTTCAAGCAAGACAAACCTGTGACAGAATAAGAACAAAGGTGATCACAGGATCAGCAGTAAGAAAAGGAGGATTTCTGTACAATATGCACAGGATGTGGGGGAAGCACAAAGGAAGAGTGGCAAGGAATCTCAGATCCAGAGACAGATGGGAATGTGCACACAGGAATCTTGTGGGTGCAGTACAGAAGAAGAGTCCATCTTAGCACAGGCAACCTCAAATTAGAGGCTGATTTCTCTTTGTATAATCTGTGCTTTTAATCACCTGGTAACAATACCTAAAGCATTAAAAACTTAATATTTAATAATATTCCATTAAATATTTAAGAGTGTTACTAGAAATTCAAACTCTTAAGTAGAACAGTGACCTTCTTTAACAGTGAAGAAATTATTACAAGACAAGTTGAGTATTTATTTATAACAGAGTATTGGCAGTGAGCACATTAAGCTATGGCTGCATTACAGTACTGCAACCAATACTAACTGTAATATTACAAACATCACAGGGGACTATTTAGGGGACTGGAGCCTCTCTCTTATAAGGAAAGGCTGAGAGAGTTGGGCCTGTTTAGCCTGGAGAAGAGAAGACTGGGGGGATCTTATTTATACAAATATCTTAAGGGAGGGTGTCAAGAGGATGGGACCAGACTCTTTTCAGTGGTGCCCAGAGACAGGACGCGAGGCAACGGGCACAAACTGAAACACAGACACTTCCATCTGAACAGGAGGAAAAACTTCTTCACTGTGAGGGTGACAGAGCACTGGAACAGGCCGCCCAGAGAGGTTGTGGAGTCTCCTTCTCTGGAGATATTCAAAACCTGCCTGGACGTGATTCTGTGCAATGTGCTCTAGGTGACCTTGCTTGAGCAGGGCGGTTGGACTTAGACGATCTCCAGAGGTCCCTTCCAACCTCAACCATTCTGTGATTATGCTTGAAGTTCCATTCCTCTAACCTGACACAGTTTTATCTCCGGTTTGCTTCGGCACCAAGGGGTAAAGGAGCTAGGCATGTTTGACGTACGATTAATTTCACGCCAATAAGAAGTTACCAATTTTGAGAGAGACAAACAAGTTAAATGTTACTGTCCTGTTCATCTTTATGTTGATACAAAATATGTTACTGGGATCCAAAAGCAAAGCAGAACAACTTTCAATACTTCTTTCTAAACTTATCTGGATCCCAACAACTGCTACGGTCCTCTTCTTGTAAAATCTTTTATGATACAGACTAAGGATTTGTCTATAACTGATTTAATATCATTGTTAACAAGCTCCCAATTCTGAACTGTAAGGCTTCACCTACAAATTCACTTGTATGATATGAAAGAGGAGGTGATAAGAAGATACATACAGATTACACAGAAGTGGGAAACATTCGCCTATTCCTACCCTTCAAGATTAACCCCAAAGAAACTAATAACTTGAATTCCCTAGAAGTGGAATTCTTTGGTAATTTCACTTAACAATACCTTAATATGCACTTTATATATGTGACAAAAACCCAAACCTCACCTGTAAGTGCAATTTCTATGTGGCAGCACAAGTTAGTGCTCAGTTACTGTGGTAAATAGTTATTGCGACTATATGATTTCTATCTACTCAAATTCAGAAGGAGAGCTTAACTTTTCATGCTTTCATGCTAGCCCCTATTACCCCCACAACCCCCCCTTCCTTTTTTTTTAACCCAGGTTAATGTCACATCAATAATTAGCCACAAATGTAACATACCATTCTCTCTCAAAAATTTAAGAGCATCTGAGTATCCTTGCTCACAGATCTCTCCTAGTACCTGCAAGCACAGGATAAATGAGTCAGCCAAATAAAAGGTGATTCCACTTAAGACCAACATTTTACAGAACAAAAAACAGCCACGTGCATTTGCCCTCCATTCTTGTAAAAAAATTTTACATTAACAATTGCTGTAATACAACACAGATTCAAGTTAACACATCTGCTGTGACAATGTGTACACGAACTTGTCTTTCAACTGTCAAAGATACACTGAATTATTCATCTAAAAGGACAGTATTCTAACTGTATTAGGTTTGCAAGAATTTCCTCCCCTTTTGTTTCTTTGACTAGCCCTTGTGTCAGATGGAAGTAATAATGAAGCAGAGTGGCTTGGTGGAATATGCCAGTTCCCTTCTTCCTCCCAGTCCTTCCCATTTCCCAAAACTACGACAAGTTAGCTGTGCAATTCTCACGCTCCAGTTCAAACTTATGTCTTCCACATGAAAACATCTTTTACCAGATGTAACACCAGTTCACTTACTAATGTACATAACAGTCCTAGACAAAAAAAAAGAAAAAATATTTAAAGCCTACATAAATAGAATTCAACATTTTTTCTTCAAGGCTCAAAAAATTCTCATTTTAAAAATTCATCTACAGCAGTCAGAAACATTACTTCTCCTCTGTTATACATCCCAAGCCAACTGGCAAAATTTGTTCTCCTTTTCTTCAGCTTAATCAACTGCAGTTCAATGGTATTTTCCTCATCAGTTCTGCAATTAACAGTGCTCAAAGTTTAAAGGCAACTTGCCTGTGTCAAATATAAATTGATAGGTTTATAAAAAACCTGCAGCTTTAGATATTCTACCAAGTTCTGAAGCACCTGATTAGCAGATAGACATGAAAGTACTATAAACGCATAGTCATTAATCTACCAGTGTTGGTTTTACAATATAATCCTGTGCCAATTTCTAAATAAATAGAGAAAGCCAGTAGCAGAACATGTACTTTTAGTCTGAGAGACATGAAAAACAAGGAGAATGAAGAAAGACTATGAATAAAATAGAAATAAGGGAGATGTCACCAGAAAGTTTATATGGTAGAAAAAATACTAAGATTACTGTAGCTTTCTGCAAAAGCAAAGATTTATATGAAGAAATAGTTTATTATGAACTACATGAAGACAGCGCATTACCTTAGGTTCTGGTGGAAAGAGTGCTTGTGTTAAACGATACAGGTTCCCCAAACTAAGCTGAATGCTGGTGTTGGTCACATTCATTTCATGGAAGTTTGCAGAGTTCCCTTTTGGACAGATATCACACTCCCCAGCAAAAGGTGAAACTGTGATGGTATTCTTAGATTCATAGTGAGGTAAGTTGTCACTGATTCCTCCATCCACATAGCGCTACAAAGATTAGCAGAAGTAAAAAGAACACTGAAAATTTCTAACTAGTGGATTTCCCATTTAAGAATTAAATAGCATTTAAGGCTGTAATAAAACAGTATCTGCCTCTGCTCTTGGGCCAAACATTTACAGTAGTACAGTTTGTCCCTAATGACAGTTAAAAAAATTCCTACCTATAGTTCCATAGATAGCCTAAGAGTACTCTCCTCAGGATTTTCTGTTCATTTGTTTAAGAAAGAACAAGTCCATTTCAAGTAGCATAATCCTACATAACATACATTCTAACAAGTTAAGGGCTACCAGGGTACTTCTGTAGAAAGGAGGRAAAAAAAGTAAAAAAAAATTTACACTTGAAGCTAAAGTTGTTTGATATTAAACCATTCAAATAAAATAAGAGTTACTTAGAATTATTCTTCAAAACTTCTGATATAAAATTATCATAAATATTCGGACAGGAAGAAACCACAATTAAACATGAACAATGCTTTAGGACCCCTGACAACAGTCACGGCTATCTAATCTGCTTTGTGCAAGTTTAGAAGCTGCTTCAGGTTATGCTTTTATCCCCTTTGTGTTCAACTACCCATTTCTGTAGTTTTAGTGCATCACCATCTCAGACATTTTAAAATCCAGGGACTGAAGAATTTTACATTGGGGTAATAGATCTGTGGTGCAGCTGATCTAGCTGCTATGACCAAAGACAACTCATCCAGTCACTGACAGAAACCTTCTCTCCAGCTGTACCAATTTTAGCCAGTTTATTCTGACAGTGGCAAAAGACCACTCCTCAYTACCAGCTTTACTCTTTAGTGGCTGCAGTTTCCTCCTTCCAGATTAGGCATTCCTGACTAGAACCTGCAGGTCCTTGTGAAATAAAATGTTTTGAACAGGAGCAGCCTGGATTATCAATTTTGTCTGGCACTCTGAGGAACAAATTAGGAAGAGCACAGCTCAGAGCAATTTATCCAACAGACTCTTCCAGAGCAGCCTGTTCCCACCTGTCAGCATTCCTGGGCACTCTTCTGACCAGCAGTGGGCAGCTGCTGCTGACAAACCTACTACAGTTGTGTAATGCGACACAAACATAGAATAGTTGAGGTTGGAAGGGGCCTCTGGAGATGACCTGGTCCAACACCCCGCTCAAGCAGCATCACCTAGAGCAGGTTGCCCAGGACCATGTCCAGTTGGGTTTCAAATATCTCCAAGGACAGAAACTCCACAGTCTCTCTGGGTAACCTGTTCCAGTGTTCAATCACCCTCATAATGAAAAAGCTTTATCTTATGTTCAGACAGAATTTTCTGTGTTTCGGTTTGTACTCATTGCCTCTTGTCCTGTCACAGGGCACCACTGAGAAGTCTGTCTTCCTTACACCATCCCATCAGATATTTACATACATTGATAAGACTCCCACTGAGCCTTCTTGTCTCCAGGCTAAACAGTCCTGTCACACTGTCATATACAGGCATTCAGCAAGTGCTTTATGGAAGTACCAAGTACAGCACAACAGGTTTGGCCAAGAAGTAGAGGAGCCATAGCATGCAGCCCTCTCCTGAAATTATTAGAAGGTGGAAGTGCACAGCCAATGTATCTGGGTAACTGCTCTACATAGTTAAGCAGTTTAAACTTCTTTTGCTGTTTCTGTCCATCAGTTCCCCCTTATAATTTTTGAATCTAAAACCACTGCCATGTTTGAAGCAGTAATTAAACACCCACAAACTTTACAATTAGCAGTCAGATAAAGGAGAGACCCTCAAATTGATCCCTGTTTTCCAACCCAGTGAGGGAAAGACAGGGAGCTCTCAGTCGCTCTGCTTGATAACAGCACAGTAGCCAGGCTGGGCATACAGCCCATGACACATCACAACATGACTGTTTCTTACTAATGGCAGGAGGGAGAAAGGAGAGGGGGAGGAAGAAGAGAGAATTGTCACGTCGGAGAAAGACCTCAAATTCACAGGAAATCAGCCTTTGCTAGCTCGACTGCTTACAGAATAACTGGCCTAAAACTGAACTGCAAGTGTTTTATATGACAGATAAACATTTTCAGACAAAAAACACCTGTTTTGCTTTTGCTTATATTTACTGTGTTATTGTATAAAATGCAATGTGCTCAGGAAGAAATTGCTCTAAAAACACTCTGAATTTTATTTTTTGTAGTAAATGCATGCAATTCAAGAGCAGTGCCCTATGCTGTTATGTATTACTAGCATTGTCCAACTATTCAGAGTTACCCTCAGATCTTGRTTTTAAAGCATAAATGAAGTACCAAGCCAGTTAACAGCAAGATGCTGCCATACTACAAAGTTTAAATACCTGACATTCTGCTATGTTTAAACCCTACAAGAGTCATTCCAAGCGTATGCAAGTGTGGTATTCTTACCAAGTTATGACAAAAAACCCCCACAAAACCTGCAGTATTTTCTCAGCCTCCTATACACTAAAATCATATGACAATCATTGCAAAGGTCAAACGGATGTAGCAAATCCTTTCTCCTTTCCTCAAAACATGAACAAATACAGCATCACTTGTATGTTTCTGTAGTCTGAACTAAGCCTTTTAAAATAACATTGTTGTCTGGCGACAAGAACTCAATAGGCAGATCAGCCTGGATCCACCTAAACCTTGGATTGAGTCCAATGTCCTGTTTTCATAACACCTTTAATCTGAAAGAGTTTAAAGGGGCATACAAGATTTAGAAACGCAAATAAAGAAAAATCTTTATACAGTTCTAGTCATTTCTGGTTTTAATTTTAGCATGAAGAAGAAAATACATTTCATGGCTATCCTTGACCTTTTTGCACTTCCAATCAGCCTTGAGAACAGCCTGTAATAAGCCAATATTAAGGTTGCTTTTGAATTTTACTTCAATACTTTTCCCTTTTTCTTGCCTAAGGAGCACCAAAGTTGGAAGGAAAGCAAAAGTAAATTAATGCAACATCATAACAAAAAGTAATTAATGCTACTGCCTTGACATGACATGCAGATAGGCTTCCAGACCTGTTATTCAGAATACCTGCAACATATTACACTGTTTAAGTTTTCTGCAAGATGTTGCCCTTTTAATGGGAGAGCAGGTAAAACCCAGTATAGTAATGAAGTATTAAGAGGTTTTGTAACCAGTAATTCCTGGTAAGCAATGGAAGACACTATCACATTGATACTTCACCTTTAAGAAATAACCTTTCTTACACTGAATACAAAGGACAATAGCAGAAGACATTAAAAGGCTGATTTATATCTAACTGAATATGGAACTTTAATCCAGTTTTAAGGCAGACCTATCTACTGCAAAAATACACAGATATACAATATAGTCTCTTACAAGATTTTTTTTAATTGAACAAGTATTTAAGTTACCCTTTGTATAAATTTATGCTGGTGAAGAAGCACCACTATCTCTGTCTTACTTAAACATCCATCCTTAAAATCTCTCACTATTTTGCTAGCTTAGACTACCTTCTTTTAATTACTGCATCAGTAATTAGAGAAATTTAAGGGGGCATGTGTGCATTTCAGGGTGGGGAAGAAGTGTATAGAACAGATTTTCTATTTCCAACACATACAGTGTTCCCTTATCCTTTTGAAAGGCTGTAATATACAGCTGCAGTACTAAAAGCTCTGATAAACGTATTAATTTTATACTAGGAAAACAAAAAAAAGCAAGCACACTGTCTTTCAAATTTGTAGAATAGCTAGAGCTACTTTTAGATCTTAACAATAGAATAGAGACTTACCACACCTCTAAATGATGGTGGAATTAGGCCACAATAAATAGGAACAAATGAACTACAGATTAAAGCCTGTGAAGAAATGAGACCATATAAATTAAAGGGTAACCGTTCTATTATTGAAGTATCATCTATCTATGCTTTCCCATTTAAAAACTAATGGTCTTGAGAAAACACACTGTCAACATAACATTAATTCAAAAATGAACTCTGGAACTGTTTCAGATCTACACCTCTCTTCCCTGTCCCAAAATACTCCATTCTAGCACTTCACAGTATTATCTTCAGATGTTAGCAAAAACTGATCAAGCAAATAAAAACCTAAGTGTCTTTTAAATAGAAAGCAAAAAAAAAAGTTAATATCAATCATTATTTTAACATGGGGTAGGGTATTCCATTTTTTTTTTTTTTTAATATATAACCACACTCCATCTGAGTAAAAACAGATGAGACTCACTAAAAGACCATTTTAAGTAATGCTAATTAGCATGTCATTACAAAGGAGAAGTTCATAATCATTCCCTCAAGCTATACATTTTTTGAGTAACTAAAGTAACTAACTGGGGACACAGATCTTGGAACTCTGGGATCATATCACACTATCTTTTCTACTGATATTAAGAGTCTTAAAAACTATTTTTGATTGTTTCCTGATCGTTGTTCTTATAAGAATAACCTTAAAAATTATTTTATTCATAAAGATATAGTTTCATTACATATACAGCACATTAAAGGAGAAGTTTACCCTTTATAAAATTGAACCCTCACACCTACTCACTGACAGTTCACAGAGATATGTTAGCTGGGAAAACTAGTAAGTGAATCCAGCATAATGAAGCTTATCTTTAAAATACTGTGAAAGTCACAATATTCTAAAGTGTTTAAAAAGAAAATCCAATGGATGATAGTAAACAGACTTAAGATGACAGAATCTTTAAAAAGTTGTCATATACTGATATTGGAAATAAACATACCTGGACAACTTCTTCTTTAGAGTTAAAATTAGATATCAATGCGTTTTTACCATCTGACACTCTGGTTAGTGAAATGCACAGCCGGCCTGATGACAACTGATGAGTGTTTTCTGGAAGATTTCTCATTAGTCCATCTCTTATTATCTTTATCACATTAAAGGAAGGATGAAGGGGACCAAGATTTCGCTTTCTAGCTTCTTTAGCTAATGCTAGAACATCTGCACAAGCTTCGGCTGAAAGTAAAAAGCACATCATTAAGAACAGAAGACACTTCAGAGTGTCTTTAGACATTCTTAGACATTACTTTAGAAACAAAACAAAAAAACCTACACACTCCCAGTATGAGAACATCTCTAGAGCTCCAGTTTTTCTCTCCGATTACCAGCATAAAAATTCAAAAACTTTTTAACAGATTAAGAAACAAAACAAAAACCTTTAGATTTTCAAGCAGTTAGAACTCATTTTGGTGAAGATCCAGCCACTAAGTTGCTTACTTAAATTCATATGCTTATGATACATATATGTGACTGTAGGTGTAAAATATCTATATAAGATGCTTTCATTATCAAGCATTAATTCCAGAAGCATGTTCTTTAAGGAAAAAGATGAATAACCTCCAAAAGCATGAATCATCCATGCATGAATGTGTTCCATATGCAACATCCAAGAAACCTACAGCGTATAATAAACAGATTTAAGGCCCACAATATCTCTACTGAAGAAGCAAAGCACTTGGGTTTATCACAACTAGTGACACTTGTTGGATTTTAACCAACCTTAGGTTTTCAAGGCACTGTAGGATATACTCATCTTCATTTATATATAACCACAATAAAGGAAACAGACATTAAATAGGAACTTATTATGGTAGGGAACTTTAAGAAGAATATCCGTAACTTTTTTATGGGGGTGGGTGTGGGAGGAGAAGAGGGTGTTTTTGTTTTTTTGTTTCTTTTAAGTAGCATTCAGGGAACAAGGAAGAGGTCTAACACCTCTCACCCAAGTTTTCACATATATAGGTCTTTGATTATATGTTTGTTACAAATTGAGGGGAAAAAATTCGCTCCAGTTATATCATCATTAGCTTTAGGAGCTAGATCAAACCACTACAGAATAAATGGTTGTTCAGAATAGTTTAATTGCTCTTCAGGAACACCCAAACCATTTTAACAACCACACACCTAGTCAAAGTTAAGAATAACATCTCATCCACCTGCAATGTTTTGTTTAAATATTTAAAATTACTTTATCTCATCTCTCCAGGACATACTTTGGGGATATTGCCTAATAAACAGGTCTGCTTGATGGGGGAGCAGGGAGAGGGAAGGAAGGTCAAAGTAACAGGTCATTATCCAGACCGATATGCTGCAAGGTCATCCAAAAATATGTTCAGAACTTGCATATTTTAACTTACATAGCTGATTTCTAGAATAAATAGGATTCAGCTTACCAAACTAAACATGAACTAGTGGCACTGCACTGGAAATGACTTTGCTTAAACCTGGGAGTTGGGATTAATTTCTCAAAATACTATCTTTCTACAATGTTATTTTTTACTTAAGTGGCATTATCTAAAACTTTCTTTTCTTCCCTCACTTAACCAACATTCTGTGTTTAAAAGAGTATCTCCAAATAAATCCAAGGTATCAGACACGCTCCATTTTCACCATATAGGATTTTTTTCATTCTACCCTTGAGGAGTGAAGTCTTGGGCCATGACTACACTGACACCAATGGCCTCATCCTGCTTCCCACCCCAGAAAACAAAAAATTTAGATGCAGTTCACTGTTCAAGATCAAATATATATTTATGCTAGTAAAACATATTTTATGTATAGCTGAAAAAAAGGCACAAGTCACATTCTAGTAAGTGAAAAAGTTATTTTCAAAAGCAGCTACATAGACAATTCTAGCAATTCTRTTACTGTGCATTCAGATACAAGTCTTTTATATATTTTTTAATATATATAAAATAATTTAGCAATGTTCAATCTTCTCAAATGTCTAAAGATATAAATCAGGCCCATCTCAGAATTTTCAGGTGTTTGAGATATTAAATTACCAGAACTCTGGCCAGGAACAGCAGTCTTACTAAATACAGGATTTTCTTTTTGCAAAAATAAGTATATTTTTGAAAACTTCTGCACCAGCTACATAAGTTGCAGTCACTAGAAAACAGAACAAGAAACACTCAGTACATGGACACCTGACCAAACAAAACACACTGTCTCAGTTCCCTGCCAAAATTTAACCCTGTTTTTCTGGCTAGAATCCTTTGAAATTTAAGGGCAAGGTATGCTTAAGTATGAAACATGTTAACAACTTCACTCATCTGCACTGCAGTCCTATTTCTAAACAAAAGGAAATAAAGTAGGCCAACGTCCTCTACCTCTCCTGTGGTATGACTATTTATCTCCCTGTAAACAAAGTCAGGCAAGTATCAGTTCACTTTATTTACCCAATTAAATAGCTACAAAACTGATGACCTCTAACAACTTAGATTTGAACTTCCCTTCTATCAACTTCCTTTCAGAAAATAACTGCCTATCAAAGTGAGGTCTGATTTCACATCTGTTCCACACATAAGAATTTCTACTTCTCCCTCTCCTGTACTTCTAAAATCTAAAACTCAGGAGAAAAAAAAAATTTGGAATTACATGTAAGGTTTCCTTTGGGGAAAAAAGTTTTTTAAAAAAATTCAAGTCTGCATATTTTGTTTATTGTAATCTATTCTAAATATTAGAAGTATTCTCAAGCAGGAAAAAAAATGTTGTGTTCTTTGAGAGTATGTGACGTTACAACACTGAGAATTTAAAGCTTTATTAATTCAACAGTTGAAAGTATTCCACCTTCCTTTGCTTCTCCCTCCTCCACTCAACAGGACCAAAACAAAGAGTTACAACTAAGAGGGGTCTATTTGGAAATGGAATTTTGCCCTTCCATAGCAACGGAAAGGGACTGAGGGCTAGAGCTCAAGTCAGAGCAGAATTTTAGGCAGACCTTGGCAAATCTGTTTTATTTCTTGAAACACAACAGAGCTAAAGAGATTAATGTTCGCACTAAACTATTAGGTTTTCCATAGAATAAAACCTTAAGTTATATTTATCCCCACCACACACCCTTGTGCTTTTCAGTGTGACTTTAGAATGGATGAGCGCAGCACCAAAAAAATATCTTATCTCCCAGACATCTATAGGGAAGAGTGTATCTTAACAGTTTGAGTTTGGAGTAGCCTGGAACACGCATCATCCTCAAAAGAATGGCCACCTCTAAGCTTCTCCCTTCCCCTTCTCCTGAACTGAATGAAGGAAGTGTCTTCTTCCATCTAGAAAAGCACAATTTCTTTCTACTCAATGGCTAAAGTTCACATGAAGTCAAACCTGGAATTCTAGGCAGTGTAAGTTTACCCATCCAACAGGTAAGGAGAAGCACAAAAAAAGTGCTTTGCTTAAAACATCTAGCTACAAACCTCGAATAGATGAAATACTTAAGTCAATTTTAGTTAAAAAAATCTATACATATATATACATACATATGCACAATTTTGTGGGAGAAAAAAAATAAACTAAAAACTTTCTTCATGAAAAACATGAGATGAGACTCATGACCACAACTGTAGACTTAAGAAAATAACAAATACTGAATATTAATTATATCAATGTAAAGGAGTTGTACAATACCCAGGAACTAATGAAATATATCAAATTATTATACCACATAATGTTTCTTTAGAGCTTATTTATGATCCTCTGCTTTTATAAAAGTATTCTACTAACTCATAGAAAACTAACAGATAAAAAGATATGGACTTAACATGGGAATACCTTCTTTCTTTGATGACTTTACAATGATTCACAGGTTTCAGGAAGCAGCTGGTTTAAAAATCTCTTCTAACAGAGAAATAATTACAAGTTTTGCCCCCCCCTTTTCTTTTTCTAAGTTTCCAGAAGGAAAGCATTTGCCCATAAAATACAATATTTTGGGTAGTGATCACACACTCACTAGTAAATCTATTATTTACAGAAAAGCAAAAATCCCAGCTGGCATATAGAGAAAGAGTTGGAGTAATTTGAAGTCTGCAGACTTATTTAAAATTCTGAAAACTTAAAAAGCTGTTCATGTCACATACTCTCAGGTAAACAATATATACTTTTTCTGCTTAAGAAAACTTTGAATATTTAAAGCAGCTTCCAAGTCTTCTTAAATCATCTACAATTATTTAAGTCTAAAACTGGCTATATACTAAACAGTTACGATAGCTAAATATGCTTTAAAAGCCCGTATTAGGCTCATAATGACTCAAATAAGTGTATTATTTTAGTACATTTTAATAAACTCAAATTAAAAAGTCTAAGCAGTACAGACTTATTCCTAATGCTTTGAAGAAATTAAGAAAGCAAAGTGATAGAGATCAGTGGCTATGCAGCAGGGACTAGCATTTGACAGCATTACTCTCTTGCAGGTACAGAGAACTTTTCTTCATCTCATTTTAGTCAATGAGTAGTTCACTCAGAAGTTAAAAACAAACAAAACACTCCCTAAATTCGAAATAAGCTGTGTATTTTTCTCTCCTGATCAATGAATAAAGTAAAATCTGAATTTACAAGATCCTCTAGTTCTAAATCTGTCACGGGCACTGTGAAGAAAAACAATCAGTTTGAGTCACTAACTAGCCAAGCCTTTGTTCAGTGGATCTGTTTGATTTATAAGGCAAATCATTTCTATGTTTCTACACATATCTTGTACTCTGTTTTAACTATTCTAGTCACTGTCCTAAACGGCTGCATATTTTACTTGTATCAAACTGCTTTAATGCCTAACATGTCTAATTTATTAGATAAATGTATACTCTGGTTCTCTCAAGTCCTAAATAGGTGAAAGTAAGGTATACTTTTCCTATTGCTAGACAATAAATGCTTATTTCACCACAGAGACTATATTTAGTTCAAAAGTGACATCTTTCATAAAAAAAAAGTATAAATACAAAGCAAGATTAAATCTATTACCTAAACTATGATTAAAATCAATGATTTAAATCAATTCATTCTGTTTCTAATCATAGACCTAAGTGACCTATGGAATATACACTGTGCACAGATTAAAGAGGAAAAGCATGTTAAAGCTAACCTAAGCCCTAACTTTAACTCTCTAAACCCTACCCCAAGAAAGGAGAAGCTTTAGAGAAAGCAACTTAAAGCTAACTGAGACTGGGTGTGCAAAGATGACTACAGAAGAGATGCATTTATTATTTCTCAATGAAGCATAAGCATCTTATCTCAAACTGACAGCGTTAGTTTGCCTGCTTTGAAGGGTAAGATTCAGCCATTTCCTGCTCTCCCTACAGTTTTCAATTCCTCTACTTTGCATGTAAGTAAGAGCAATCAATWGTCATCAACCCAGTCTTGTAATCCTGAAGCCAGGAGGAAGGAGAGCTCCTCGTATGGACACACATATCTATCTTTGTACCTGGTAGTAAACCCAGAACATTTGACTACACAAGCGTTGAAATTTGGTGAGGTACAGTACTGACAAAATCACGTCTTGAGCCTGCAAGGTTGCTAAATATCCATCCAAGCTCAAGGCATACTAACTTCACCACCTGTCTCTTCCTCTCCCTTAAGCAGACACTCGTGTTTTACTCAGGCGTAAGACGGGCACGGGATAAGGATGAAACATAAGCAAATAAAAAAAAAAGTCCAGCAGCTACAGCCTAAGACCATGCCACCCTCTCAAGCGTAACTTCAGAAAAAAAGTCACGTTCTCCATTACGGCGGTAGTTTGAAAGCAAAGAAAAACAAAAATACCGGTCATCCCTGCAGCCGCCTCAGCCCAACACACACCAGCGCCGCAACCGTCACCCTCCCGCGCTCGCGCTCCCCTCACGCAGCAGTAACCACCGCAACCGTCGCCCCCCCGCGCTCGCGCTCCCCTCACACAGCAACCGCCGCCCGCAGCTCCCGCCGGAGGAGGAGGAAGAGGAGGGCGAGGCCGCTCACCCAGAGAGCCGCCGCCGACGAGTACGGCGCCGGCCAGCGCCCCGGCTGAGGCCCCGTAGATGTGCCGGGCGTCGCGGATGATGTGCGGGGCGTGCTCCTGCAGGCAGGTGGCCGCGCCGATGTGGTAAACGCCCAGGAAGCCGCAGCCGGCGAAGGAGACGCTCCAGCCGTGCTCGCGGTCCAGCATCGTCGCCGGCGGGGGGGGGAGGAGGCGAAGCGCCCGCGCGAGGGCGCGGCGCGGGCCGACGGGCGGAGGGAAGAGCGGAGCTGCCGCAGGTCGCGGGCGAGGTGCGCCAGCCGCTGCCGGCCAACCGACCGACGTCGCGACAGCGGCGCAGGCCGTTCGGCCGCTTACATGTCGGCCACGCCCAGCACCGCGAGCGTGCGAATGAGCCAATCCCACGAAGCCGCTGGCCACGCCCCCTCCCGCGTTGTGACGGCACAAGGCGCCCCAACCAATCGAAGGGGAGATGCAAACGAGACCCCTCCCCCGGGAAAGCCGCGGGGCTCGGTCGGGCAGGGGGCGCGGAGCGGCAGCGGCAGCGGCGGCGGGGTCGGCTAGGCTGGTGGCGCGGCCGCAGCGGCGCGGGGCTGCGCGCACCCGCAGCCGCCGGGAGGCTCTGGGGAAGGGCCCTGGCGGCGGGCCCAGGCCTCAGCGCGCTCCCGCGGCCCCGGAGCGGCCCCAGGGGCTCCCCCCGGTGCAGCCCGCGCTCGGTTAGAGGAATTTCTGACAACAGTGTTGCGATAACACTAAAATACATCCTTTAGTCGTATAGTAATACATAAAGGTAATATTGACTTTTGCATTTTACTTGTTTAGTGGTGACTGGCTGCTTAGACTTACACCTTAGACTGGAAAACACTCTACCACATGTAGCCCACACATGCTGTGAAAACAGGAAAGTGCATATTTAGCAATTATCCTGATTATCCAAGGCTATCCGAGGTTTAAAAAGTAATCCTGTAATAAACTTCATAAAGAGAAGAAATTTCATGACACTACAATGCTCATAAAAGGAAGATTATTCTATAATATGCTTTTCCTAAGTATTTCAAAATATTAACTTACACTATTTCTGTGTTCAGTGGGCATGTTTAATCAACATTTTGCAAACAGAAATAACAAGCAGAGCAGTTAAATGCTGTTCAAAGTCTAAGTATACACAATGGCATTTAATAGAGTTTTGAAAGTACCCAGTTGACTAAGTTAGCAAAATCAGGAGCCAGGTATCGATAGACTTTTGGAGGTCTCGTAATGGCATCTTTAAGCACCTGAACACCTTTACAAATCTGTCAGCACACTGACAGCTTGGTTGGCAGTAGCTGATTAATTTGATCACTTGCAGTCATCTTTACAGAATTCATACTGCTCAATGCAGTGCCACCTGATGTTTAAGCTAGCCCATATGTTTATTAGCACAGCACTGTGCAGCAATCTATCTGTGGCTACATAATATGCCTGCATTACAGTGGTGCTGTGTTTGTGTTAAGCAACACTGATTCTTGTCTGCATCCGTGTAGCCATACCATCATGCTTTCAAGTCTGTAGGCTAGTTTTTTCACAGGTAGCTCAGGTATTTCTACAGAGTGCTGCATCACAGGCCATAGATATGCCCTAAGCATTTCCCTACTGACATCCTCTAGAAGTTCTCAAAAGCCATCTGAACACTTCCAGGCAGGACTTAGCTCTCCGTAAAATGTACTGGTTTCCTCTAAAAACTGTGAGGAACTGGCAGTGGTACCTAACCCTGTCCCCATCTCCAGTTCTCTAGTCACCCTTCTGTTGCTGTGCCATGCACGTATTCATTCCTGTCATTTAGGCTTGTCATTTACAGAAGTGGAAGGTGTGAAACCAAACCCATTTCAGTTCACAGAGAAGGAGGGAGCTGAAAAAGAGATGAAGCCACATCCCACACTTCTTGATGAAGCCTATTTCATTAAAAAGGTGAGTGTGGCAACTACCTTCTTTCCATTCTCTTCTAAAGGAAAGGGCCAGCTCCACTGTATTCTCCATTATACCCATGTGCCCTCTCACACTCCGCACTTAGAGCTTAAGTAGAAGAGTGCCATTTCTTAATCCAGGCTCTTGGGAAAGGGACATTGAGGCACTCAGAAAGGGACAGTTCTGAACATCTGCAGAAATTTCAGAGAGAGACAGTTAAATAGCAGCTGAGCAGGGGATTTTAGGAACACTGTCCTGTAAATTAGTTTATCAGATTCAAACTCCTCAATTTTTCATGTAGAGATAATCCCATTTTAACAATAATTTTTATCCCTAAACTGTCACTGGAAGGCTGTTCCTGAACCTCATTTTTTTAATAGAAAGAATCTTCTCATTTTTACACTTAATCATATCTGACCAGTTCGTATCCATCTGCTCTTGTGCTAACTTTGTCCTGTTACTTTAGCAGCTCCTTGGTTTCACCAGCACATTCAGAGCTGTCAGCCGTATTCCCTGCCAGCCCTCATTCTGTGATACTCTGCTAGCTGAGCTCTTTAGTTTCCTCTCACAAGGAAGGTGCTACAAATGTTCCCTGATCAACACTAACCAGTGTTCCAGAAAAGGTTTCACCAGAGCCAAACACAATCTTTACTGGGGAAGATGAATCACTAATTCTGATGACTCAGAAGAAACAGGTTCTTCCCCACCTCATCTTAGATTAATTTTTTAAAAATATATTATTATCCCCAGTGCACAACACCAGGTTTGCTGCCAACACTGTACTCCCCTTCCTGCTTGATACCTACTCTTTTCTCAATACCAGTTTCTATCCCCTTAAGCTGCTCCCTAGCAGATCTTAGAGTTTCTCTAGTGCACATCCCCCTCTGTCTTCCCCATCTTAGTAAATAGCTTCTCAGGCAGAATATCAGCTGAAGCACAGACAGGATGGATCTCATTTCACTTGCCAGGAAAATCAGCTGTCTCATCAAAAAGGTAGATTAGTTTGACACACTATACCTTTGGCTAATCACCGTCTGTCTCACCTCCCTTTTATCTCCAGGCTTATGAAGATAATTATCCTTCCTCTCAAAACCTGTTCTAATCCCTTCCTTTTTTTTAATTCACATTTTTGCTTATGCACTTAATTCCAACTACAGGTTTGTCTGCACGGTACATAGCTGTTTAAGGTAAAGATCACTGAGCCAGCTCTAAAAAAGCCATCTAAGTTAGCTGATGCAATTTCATCACACCCACTACCAACCAACCCTATTGCAGTTATACAATATGCAATTTCAAGATCATCTCATTTATCTCAAGTATCACTACATATACTGTGCTGCAATCTGTGTTGCAGACATATTGTAAATCCTTTCTTGAATCCACTCCATAATCATTTCTCAATAACTACAGGGAAATGAAATGATGACCTCAAAGGCCAGGTAATGGAAATCAAGTGTAGCTTGACTGTGGTAAAACCTCCCAGTAAATCTGAATGCATCTTATAAAGTTCTGTAAACAGCTGTCAACCCAACCCCATGTCTGGCATGTATAGGTGTGCCATCTGTCCATCATTTAGTTACTGAAAGCTTCTCCCTTAATCCTTTCTATTTAGCTACCATGTTAATTATGATATAGGTGTGTTATTTTCTTAAGATATTGATTAAATCAAATCTACTATTGTAAAAGAACAGAGAAAATGATAGGGCATTTGTAAAGTGCTTTTAACTCCGTAGAAGAAAGGTATGTTTTAAGCACTAAATTTAATGAAGGCATACAATTGATAGAAAAAGGAACCACATACAATGGAGTACAAATAGGAACCCTACTGAAAAGGTAACTAATGATCAAGTCCAAGATCTTGGCCAGCTTTGAAGATCTGATGAGACCATTTCTCCAGAGAGGGCAGGATATGAGCTCAAGGAAGTGAGTGGTAAGCTCTGCTTGGAAACAGCGAACATTTTCAAACTTTGACTTTGAGGAACTCATGAATAATCATTGATCTCTCACATAGCACTTTTCATAAAGCATTTCACAAGGAAATGACATATCATGATATCCATTTTCACAGGAGAGGGGGAAAGTGACCCAGTAGCGAAGTCTGCCCAGCATCACTCAGTGAGGCCAGTTTCAAAGTTGGGAAGAGAAACCTAACTTCTTGAGTGCTAGATCAGATCAATAGCTTAGCACTTCTCCAAAAGGATAGCAAAGTACTCACTCTAGGATTCCTGGAGTTCACAAAATTCCCTTAACTTGCTAGTACAGTCTGTCGCGTGCGCATGAGGGAAAGGGAGACATTGGATTGGGCTGGCCTTATCAACTGATGATCTATCCACTAATTAGAAAATCAAATAAAATTGAAAATTATCTGTGCCCAAATTTTTTCTGGGAACACTATATTGTGAAAACTTTCTGAAGAAACACAAAGCTGACACAATTTAGGTGCCTTTGGTGAACAACCCAACCTTTTCTCATGATAGGAAGTTTCATTCTCATGTTCCTAAAAGGATTCAAAGAGCAAAACCAAAGAATGGGTTACATGCCCTTTGAGATTTCTAATGTGGGATGCTGTAGGTTCACCTCTCATTTCTACACATGGATAGACAATTACTGGCATCAGTGGAGAAAGAATATGATATCTTTGTTATTCAGGTTACTCCCATTTATGTACCTCTGAAGATGACAATTTGGAAGAGAAATTAATCATAATCAGTAACAGAAATGAATATTGCTCCTTTATTATTATTATCTTGTATTACTTCAGCACACACTAGAGGAATTCCTACTAGACCCATCACCAAAAGACCAAAGCCCTGACTATTCAACATGCATGAGGAACCACAGGGCAGGGAAGTAAAAGTGTTGGGTTACAGAGAGAGGTAGGCTGAGGACAAATACTAATCATGAGCTGGGCAAGGAATCTCTTTTCATTCCTTGCACTGGTACTCTACCTGCACATTGCACTGTTCTCTCTTCACCTACTTCTGCCATGAGCAGAGACAGAGAAAGAATATTTAAACTTTCCTGGCCAAAATGAGTTCTTGCAGTTTTTCCATCTGATTGCAAGACTTTGGGAGCTCCAATTCAAATGCCCTCACTACACTCTATATTAACCTTTACAGTAAAGCTATAATTGGCACAAAAGTTGTTCTTATTCCATTACTGGCTTCCAGTGGTATTAACCAATGACACAGGCAGTTTATGTGGGAATTTTTTTTTCCTCATCACATGTTATATCATGACCTATTAAGCTTGCAGTGGTCTCAAGTTAACTACTCTCAGGTTTCATTGGCAAGAGATTGAAAGTAGGTCATTTCTAATGAAAGACACTGACCTGCTTTCCTCTTGGGCCTRATCTTGTCAACCTTTGAGCAAGATTTTGGGGTTTAGGTCAATATTTTGGTGATTACATACCTGAGAGATTATGGTARGGCTTAATGAAACAGTAGAAGTGCAAGAGGATGATCTCAGAAATGGTTTGTAGAGGGCTAATGCAGCAGAGGCTGATAGTTTCTGAGTCATTCTAGTGCAGTTTCTAGACTTCACAGCATAATTGTAATGATTGCTTTGAACTAAGCTAAGAGAACTGTTCTCCTCTGAGTTTTAGTTGTGACTGTGGGCACATTTTGGCAAAAGGAAATCAATTATAATGATTTGGATAAGTTCAGAGCAATACAAAACCTAAAAGCACATAGGTAATGCAACCTTTGGAGTTTTCTCTGGGCTCCTGCCATAATCTCTTTTAAGAAGTTAAAAAGCACAGTCTTATCAAACAAACAAAAAAAAACCCACAACAACAAACAAAAAACCCCACCAGCCATTTCACATACCTATTGTTAGGATCCAACACTGTAAGCTGTTCTGTAGAGGTAGACCCCTCTTTTATCAATATTATCACTGAAGCACAGTGATAGTAGGGCCAGCTTCTGAAAATCTCTTTACAACCTGTTTTGTGCTGAATGCTTTCAGAAAGTTGGGAATTTAATTTTGGAAGCTACATCAGAAGTACTTCCTTTGGTTACTGTGGCTGCTATTGTGTAAACTATTTTGTAACTATTGCTGAATCTCAAAATATGTAGGAGTTCCTCAAATCTAAGAATATCCCATATTCTAAAAATTATCTGTTGAAATGTTAATTCTACTGCCAACCCTCAACCCTCAGTTACTCAAAGTGGTATGGGAGGAGAGATGTGGTAATCTGAACTTAAAAAAAGATAATACAAAACATGTGTTAACTAACCTATAAAACTTATTCAGCACATTCACCTTTGCCAAACTTTTGTAAACAGGCCTCTCTTAGTAACAGAAGCAGTTTTAAATGACAGCAGGCAAACAGCAGTGTGGTGCAAGGGGCGTATGTTACACATCATGTGCTCTGCATCACTATGCTCCTAGGGAAGCAAGGGTCTAGTTAATCCATAGCACATATAACCTACCCACTGTAACCTACTCACCAATAATCAGGAGCTGGCTATAGGCAGATACACAATTACCTCCCTTATGCTAAAGAAATGCAAAACAGTGACTGAGTTCTGTGACTAGGGCCTTGCTTGTTGTGTTTATTTGAAAAATTGGTAAAATACTCCAGCACTTATATTCTCATTCTTGAGAGTGGGTGGAAACCAGTTTAACTGGTTCTGGTAGGAGAAACAATGAATTTTCATATCTTGAATTTTTCGATGGTGATCTGTGTTTTTCATCCTCAGATAAATAAATCTTGAGAGTTACAATTTCCTTCTCAGTTCTGATATCACAATTGCTGCCTTTACTCTTCATAATTTCATAACTATTCCATAAAACAAATAGCTTAAAACTATTTTACATTAACATGATCTATTTTTTTCTGCTACATTTTCATGGCATTTTTGTTTCATAACTTTGTGGCCTGATATGTATGTGGCAATAATTTATTGCAAAAGACCCTTTGCAAACTAAGTTTTTTCAGTTAGTTACTTTAAAATGTCTTGGAATTCCTTAAGGCAGGAAACTAAGAAAATACTCTATAGCTAAGTGAAACTAAGAGGAATTCAGTTAGCCACTAGAAATATTTTTCAAAACTTGTCTTGCAGGACGCAAGTTTGTAATAGGCTATTAAAACATCTGTTTTCTGTCTTAGACTATGGTATTTCTGTTACCTATAATACTATATCCAGTAACTGCTGGGTGGCAAATAATGTTATGTCTTATAGACCTAATATCTTGGCATTAAAAGGCCTAATAATCAGTACTACTGAGACAGATTCTGCCTTTCAGGTGAGGCAAAGTCTCTTCTGTGGTCTTGGCCTAAGAAAAAACTTCAAACCTGTTACTGCTCTAAGGAGCAATATTTTTCTTCCTGAGTCTAAAATTAGTAAAATTCAGGGAATAATTCCACAGACAGATATGTAGATAAGGAAACATTTCTCAGGTAGAATGCTAACAGTTACCATGCATTTTGAATCTTGTATTGCAGTACAGTCATTAATCAACTAAGAAATACTCATGAAAATTATCATTTTCACCTACTTAGAGAGGTTTCCATTCTGTAGAGAAATTGTGGCTACAGAAACAGCTGATCCTGGGAAATTTCTGCTCATGTAAATAGTAACCAGCAACCTGCTTAGCATGCAACAGCCCCTTCTTAACATTCTTAACATTTGAGAATGTGGTAAGAAATTTTGGGGAGAGGATTAGAGAGCTGAACATAGGTGAAGATGTTGTCAGCAGAGTGTGTGGGTGAGATATAAACATATGCACTATGCATAAACATATACCCTTGTTATGATAGTTCTGGATCGTATGATTTATTTAAATATCAGAGATTTGAAATTTTAGGAGTTTTTTTCCTTCCGGTTAGAGAAAAATGAAAGAACATGGTACCAGACAGATGAACCTAGCAGATAGCTAAACCAAACCACAGGCTGGCCGACAGAGCCCTGTCACGTTAGCACAACAGGAGCAGAAACTTTGCAAGCACCACAGAAGGTTGCCCGAGGGAGTTCAGAGGGTTTTATTCTTTCAAAGCAAAAATTCCTAGTGACCTGGGCAGCAATGCCAGCCTGAGCAGTCACTGCCTGCCCTCTACCACCCTTCACTGTAGTCATACAAGCATCTGCGCATCATGGACTGGCTGGAGAAACTATTCTGATGAGAAATAACTGTTTCTCTTCTGAGTTGTTTCTCAGCTTAAGCAATAGTGCTGCTGAACAGCCAAACAGCCATGGTCTCAGTGTGGACACAAGAATAGAGGGCTTCTTCTTTTTGTTTATGGAGGAAGGATGTTATTCAAGGTCAGTGAGGAAGGCATCTAAGCCATGCATCACATTAGCTTAAAGTAAACATCCATCCTCAGCATTCTCCTATTAGTTATTTTAAGCAGCTAATTGTGCAATGCCCTGGTTATTGTGAATCCCATTTTGAAGGATACCTAATTCTTCCCAAGTGCTGCATAGGAAATTCAGGCATAGCCTTAACTCAAAGCTGTAAATTTTATCCCAGGGGATCAAGCATTTCAAGGTAGCTGTTGAAATGGCAAATATAACAACACCTACTTCCTTTTGTAGGTCTACTTCCCATTTCATTTCTACCTAGCTGACACTAGATGAGATCTAATTGTTTAGCTGTGTAAAAAGCAAATGATGTATACAGCAGAAAATGAGACTCTTAAGCTCGCAGCTTGATATAGAATCCTATGGAAGTTCACAATCAGTAAGAATATTACACAAAACTTCCAGTGTGACTGGTAGTGTAAGTGCCATTATAAATCAGCAACTGCCTATCCATTGGTATTAGCATTTAAAAATAAACGCCAGGCCCAGATATTCAATTGCTGCATATCAATGTATTCACATTTCAAACCTGCTGGTGAACTTGCATTTAGTTTTAGAAATCAGCAAACTGTTCTGCTTGAGAACACCTTTACTTTTTGAATGACCCTCATCTTTACTTCAGTGATGCTTTTCAGTGAGGAAAATAGTGTAAAATTTGTACCAGAAGGACAAAATGTTCTTCTATATCCATAAAATGGGACAGCAGTGATTAACCTAAAGGTGACATACTGCTTGTTTGATATGGCTGCTGGAGAACTCCAGTTGAGGTTGAGAGATGACTAGAAGAGGGGCTGCAGGTAGTTGTGGTATGGTTTGAAGTGAGGAGGGAGCTGTGATCCTGAGCAAGTGTGCTGCCCTGGGTGGTGAATGATAGGATGGGGACTACTGCCACTCCACTCCCACTAAAATATTCCCAGGGAAAGGGGCTGTAGCTCCATTTTCCCTCAAAGAAAACAGTAAGAAGGAAGAGACCAGAGGAGAAGGTGGGCAAGACTGAGAGCAGAAATGACACACATACATTATATGTAGTCATACCAGTTGTTCTCTTCCAAATTCACAATGCTAGGAAGTTGCCCAATGTTCACAGTCAATGATTAGGATCCTATTGTGCTCAAACCAATACAACACCTTACCCATATTGAAACAGTTGTACAACAGGGACTTTTCTCCTCCAGATAGTATTTAGCCTAATGCTCCAATCTTACAGTAACAGTTGAACTCAGTGAAAGTCTTTTCTTTGACTAGAGACCCTGGAGCACATCCTTTAAGCATGGGTATAAAACTTTGGAAGATCAAGGCCTAGGTTTCACAGGACAAGGTGTAGGAATATATCTTAAGAAAGTGAGCATTTGTCAAGACTTGCCACTTCTCTCACTAATGCATAATCTTATAAGTAGCCCTGCAGAACAAGTTAGACAGATTTGAGAGCATATAAGATGACAACTAAAAGATGGTCAGATTTCTTCTCCAGCCATTTATGTTTGTGAAGTGTAACTAAGGTTACTACTCTGGGTAGAGACAATATGCATAAGCAATGGTTGCATAGTCTGTGTCAGCAGAGAAACTTCTGTCAGCCTCCACAGGAACAAGTTAAAACATTTAGAACAATTTTGAGACCAAAACTAGATAAATTATGGAACTTACCAACATACATCTGCTATAATAGCTATATCTCATTTCCTAAGTTAACCAAATCATTTTGTAGCTAAATCATGTACCTGATCCAGAACTTTATGATGTTTTGTCTAGAGGGAATTAATTTAAGAATTAGTTTTATAGATCAGTGCCAACCACTATAGATTTTTTAAAGAAAAAGTTGCATAAAAGTTCTGATTGTACGTTCGCTGTTTTTCTACTTCCAAGTCAGTCATTTCAACCCTAAATTCATACTGCAAGGCTCATTGTATAGTGTTAAGTGAACAGCCTATGGCAAAACACATTTTATAATACAGATTTTACTTTGATCTATTTCTCTAATGTCAAATTCTGAGCATGTACCTTTATCAAACATAGTTTTGGCTAAATTCCTCAAGACTAAGGCAAATTTCCTAAACAGGCAGTGTCAGTGCACATATTGTGCTGATGCTCTGCTAAATTTCTGCTTCAGTGCAGCATCCGATCTTCCTTGAAATATTGGCCAATTTGGTTAGCTAAACTCAGTTACAGACAAAAGTAAATAGTTTGCTGGGTTAGAAAGTTGAAATGGCTTAGCAAAAAAAACCCAGATGAGTACCAGAGCTGGTCTTCCCTTCTTGGCAGGAGCAAACTGTCAGCTTGGCTCAGCCTGTAACATAACTTCACCTTAGGAAAGGGGTCAGTGCAGCAAGGCTGTGGATGGCAGACTCTGCTGATGCACGTTTTCAATAATCTCATGTTGTGACTTGTGGGTGGCTCCTCCTTCCCTCCCTTGGGCCATGTGAGGGGGAAGAGAGAGCATGGTGCCAGCTGAAGCTGGTTAGCGGGTCAGACAGCTGTGTCTGGCATGGGAAATGAGTGACCTTCACCTCCTCTTCACCTCCCTCTTCCTCCCCACAAAAAAATGTCAGGCAAACCAGACAGCTATTATATCCGCCTTCAATTCTTTTGAAAGCTAAGGAGTCTTTTGCACTTTCTCTGTCTCTGCCACAACAAAAGAAGTGTGTGCATGTGGGGGGGCCTTTCTTTGGTCCCTACCCCTCCCCAGATCTGCCCTCTGTTTACCTCAGGCACATAGATGCTCTCCTATGTACTTCTGGGGCTTGGATGTATGTGTTCTGAGGAACACTGAAGTGGACCACTTTGGTAAATTGGGATGGATTGGGGGGGGGGGAGGAAAACGATTTTGTGCCTTCCTAGTACATGTAAAAGGATTTAAGGTACAAGAAAAGGCAAAAATTGCTGTTTTATACAAAACTTAAAATGGTTAAAATTTAAACAGTCTAAGCCACTGTGCCATCCCCTCCTTCCTTCCCAGCTGCTGAGAGTTGGCTTAATAAAGGGAATTTGGCCATGGAGTGATATGTCAGTTATGTTGTGAAACAACCATACTCTGGTCTCAATTCCCAGTTGGTACCTCCAGAGAAGCTCCTAAGTTTAACTTTACCCCAATGATAAATCTGGTCCTGACTTGTCAGGTGGAGTGAATGATATTGCTTTAAAAAGAGGAGTAAATACAATGACAGTCCTGTCTTTAACCAAATATCACAACAGGGCTTTGTTCAACCCTAGAAAAAGGTGTGTTTTGCTTCAGTCGATTTGAAAAGCACAGATTAAAGCTTAATCTCACTGAAGTCAAGTTCTGAATAAGAAAATTCCCTACTTCTACCCACCCCTCTTCCAGGCAGCTCTGTATCTGTGTGGCAGTCTGCTTCCCACGGACTTCCCACTTCTTGTGGCATGCACACACACCCAGGAAAAGCACACAGTCAGAGAAATCCTTTACTCCACATCTAGCTGACCTCTACTTCTCATCTCAGCAAAAGATAGCATTCAGAGTAAGAAGCTGCAGTCTTGATAACCAGATGGAGATTAATCCCTTCTTTGCCACCTCAAAAAAAGAGATAATATGCATCTCATTGCACAATGAAGATAATGCTGATTATTCCCAGGAACTGGCAAAAATACCATACAGCAAGAGCATAGGAAGCTCATAAGGACAGCAACACATGCCAGGGTGAGGATTCACTCCCCTATAAAAGGCTCGTACATCTTTCTTCCTACCACAGCAAACTATTTTCATTACAGCTTTGGCCCTGCAGGAATGTTCTCTGTTAAAACACTGTCACCATCAACTGTTTGTTTCCTCATTTCTGGATGCTATGTGAAAAGGGTGAGCTAATTCTGGACTCAGCTGAAGAGACAGCACTGCTTTTTTCCCCAGCCACTCAGCAGTACAAGGGAAGATTAACTGGGAGACTAGGAGGAAGAAAAAGTACAGGTAGTTGGGATAAGCCATCTTATCTTTAGATGACCTCTTTAAATCTCTTTTGTTGCCAACATCAACATAAGCATATTCAGAAAACAAAACCCAACCCACTCGCTAGCTTTCATCATCTTGCATTCAAGTTGCCAGGCAGAACTAGAAGCTTAGCATGATTTCATTGAGTTATTTCAAAGTTCAGCTAGTTCCAAAAAATCATACTTTACACAAGAATTTTTAGTATATCATCAGGGTAACCTGTCTTTCTGGCATAATTAAGGCACACATTTTGATATCTCTTTACACATAGAAGACTTCCACTATGGCTTTTTGTACCTCCATTGTACCATCAAAAATAACACATTTATCTACAGAAGAACAGCATAAGTAGTGAAATACAATTTTATAACTTTCATTGCATCATAATTTTATAAGCTAAAGTGTTACTCAGTCACAAATTAATTCCTTCTGAACATTCAAATACCTGTATAAAATCTGCATGAAGATCTGCACAGCTTTGGCTGATTGGTAGCATAAATGCTTTAAATACACAAACACATATATACACCTAGTCACACACTTTAACCCTTTGCTATACAGTCAAGCATATAGGAGACTACTGCAGCCTAGAGCAGGTGTTTCCATATCCAAACCTCTATAGACAGACATTTCATAGTTGCATTTCCCATCAAATAGTTACTAAGGTTGAGGTATGCTTAGTAACATTGTAATTAACATTATAACAGAGAACAACTGAAGTAAGGGTCCCCACTTTTATCTGCTATCTAGACATGAGATATACTTTCCTAAAGAGGTGCTTCACAGCTGTGTGCTCTACGGAAGTCAAAGTCAAGTCATACCTTGCTGCATATAGGGTACAAGGAAGCTGGCTTAGGGGCATATCTAGTTGGACAAAGCTAGACAAGGGATGGGGTAAAGGACAGAGCAAGACTAGAAGTGGGGCAGACTGGGACAGAACACACCAGTATTAGGAGCAGCGTGCTTTGTAGACACTCAGCTCTGCCCTAGGCCCCTCCAGGCTTACAAAGCCTGTTGTAAGAGATAAGCCAAGCTGATTCCTCATGACCTCCAAAAGCTGTAAAAGCTGCAGCACGTGCTGGGGAGTCATCAGCTACTCTCTTATTAAAACAATTCCTAGAAGAGACAGCAACACTGGCTGGGCTTATGTTACCGGAACTATCATCTTGCAAGCCTTAGGACTGCTAACACTTGTGCTTCTGCCTGTCCTTGAATGCGGCTTTTTCCTGCCCCTTTGCCTTTGCCTTTTTACCCTTTGTAGACAGCAGACTCCTTGCTCTGCTGCTGTCACACCAGGAAGCAGTCAGATCTTTCTCCAGCACATGCTGTGGTTCTCTGTCCCTGTTAATCTGGACAAGAGGCTTTTCCAAGAGGAAATGATGATAAACATGGTACATTTTCCTGTTGTCAGGTGCAAGCAAACTATTTTCTTCACATAAAACATCTATTGGCAATGGGTAAGCTATGAAAGCTGACCCTTAAAGTCAATACTCCAGGAACCGTCTGCCCCATTGAAAACTGAAAATACTGAGGAAAAAAAAATTAACATGGATGCCTTCTTAAAGAGGCCTTAGGAGGTTTATTCAAGTTTATGGATAGAACATATTTTCATGGAGGTCACCACTGATGGGTGAGACAGACTTGCCAAAATTGAATGAACTGTCTGGTAACAACCAGTGGGCACAGACCAAATCCCTTCAAGACACAAATCACTCTGCCTGGAACCATTTCTAAAATAAATGCTCACACACATTCTCTTCCCACTTGGGCCTCAGGCAAAATATACAGAGAAGGCCATGTTCAGCTCGAGCTACCAAGTCAGTGGAGTGAACATTCTGTAACATTAAGATGTATTTTTTTAGTATAGGAAAAAAAAAAAAAGGCCAGTAGTTCTTACTACTTTTGAAGTTCAGGCTGCACAGAGCACCACTGCTATCCGTGCACACAGATCCACACGGCTGTTGCATTGGGGCCTCAGTTTGAAGGGGTCTCCAATACCATCAGACAAGTCTACAGTTACTGAACTTCAGTCCCAACCTTCTGCTTAATCTAACACCATTATTCCTTTTTCCTTCCTGAGGAATCAAATCAGATCAAAGCTGTCCTCAAAATATATGAAGTCTGCTGACTGAAGCAATAACATACCACTTCCTAGCTCTGAAGAAAGCATGAATACTTCAGATTCAGCTGCCTAAGAAACATCCACAGAAAAGGTGAAAAAAGGAAAAGAAAACTCTCCCCAGATATCATTGTGCCCTTCCAGCTGCAGCTGAGAAGCTGACTCCTCAGAGACACAATTCACCTTTAAGAAAGCAAAAAAACAACCAAAGGACCACTTGGCTGTTTTTAATATAAACCAAAGGACATTAGTTCAGTATTGTCATCATGGTCCCCATGTACTAACAGCCAAATATTCAACTCCTAAATCTTTTTATTTTCCCAGAACAGAAACACACGAATGCTGTTTACAATTCTGCCAAGTTCTCTGTTCACTCTGATATATTGTGGCCCATTAGTAGTGCACAGACTCTAGGTCAAATAAACAGTGCCCTGCAGTACCAATAGGAAATAGTTTTGTGTTGTATTGTTCTTAATACATACATATTTGGTTTTTTTTCTTGTAAAGAAAAATTTCTCATTCTGTATATAAATGACTCATTCATTCACTGATATTCTGCCAACCGGAAGCCTGACTCTGAAAACCATTCTCATTTAAACACTTACTGTCAATATCCTCTCACCATTCATTTCCTTCTCTCAGTAAAAACTCTGAATTCATACAGACACTGAACTTATCCCCTCTTCATGTTCTGTTTTGAAAGATGAAAGGGCAGCTTCACGAGCAGTTGAAATATCACAACTGAGAAGATAGCACAGCAACAAATAAACAAGAATAAACAGCTGAGGATGGGGAAAAGAAGGGGATGCGGAATTAACTGATCAAGAAAATTTATGGTGGAACTGCACTCTGAAACTGCTCTTTCATATGCTAAGCTTTTTGTGTGATTAGGGGCATGTGCTGCTTTTGCTTCAAAACAGGAATGGTTAAGTTTAATGCAGGCAAATTAGCGGTGTTAATACAGCTATGAAGAGACAGCCTAATTCTATTTAAAGATTTTATTTTTTGTTTAAGAAAAAATCCTGATGTCAACGAATGTTGAATTTGCAGTTTCCTATTTCCTAGAAGTTAAATTTTCATACACGATCATCTTTTAGGTGGAGAGTTAAGCAAACAATAACAATGACAAAGTTAGATCCTTAGAACACTGCACAGCTTGTCAAGGCAACCAAGCCTGTCAAATGCTCATTTGAGAACTGGAAAAGAGTATAATACAGAGGAGGACCATCTAAGATGACCTTTAAATCTGAAAGCATTTCTTAAAACAAAAAAACAAAAAAAAATCAAAAAAGATTATAGAGCAGAGAAGAACACTGCACTGCAATAAAAGCTGTTTTCAAAAGTTCCTTGAGGCATACATCTCAAGCATACATGAATCAGGCAGTTCAATCCACACAGCAATAAAGCAAAAAAATATCATTGTGCTTTTGAATAAAGCCTTTAGAAAAAATAAAAAATCCTAGCTGCAGCTGATAAGATTCAGTTACAATCTGAGTATTTCGTTTGACTTCTACTCTGTTCTCATTATTTTAATAGTTTGATTTCTCTATGTATGTAACAGCAGATTCAAAGGACCATAGAATGTTATTTCTGTACCAGTGATTATTCAGCAATGCAACATCATGCATAGAAAATAACTCTTGTTTTTCTCATTCTAACCACTTTACCCTTCTTTTTAGAGAATGAACATAGAGCAGATCTAAGACTTGCTTTGGGGCAATCACTTCTTGCAGACCATAAGAAATTACATCTAAAACAAACCTTTGTTTGTTGAGGCTTTGCACTTAAATATAGATTTGTTATGCTCTGATGGGGGATGTATTAGTAGACATTTACAGGAGGAAGACACAGTGCCCAAATATTTAGCCGATATAAATTGTCTCAGATCAGATAAAGTAAATGAAGTTATAGTATTTATGAGTAAATATCCAAAAAAATAGTCCAGTAACTATTGTTTTGCTTAATCCTAGTGTTTTCCTTTGTAATGCCAATAGGCATTACAAAGAATCTAGAAAGGCAGTGCAGCACAGATTAATGCAGTCCTATTCCCAAAGCTGAGTTTACAGTCTCAGGAGCTAAAGGCACCTACATAGGCAACTGGAGTTCTGGATTCTCAATTCCAAAGACATATTTATTAAGTCAAATTTTTCTTTTTTTTTTTCTTTCTTATTCTTTCTTTTTTCATTTGCATGTAACTTAATGCTGATTTATGCAAAGTGAGAGAAAAGAAAACAGGTCCAAGAGAACTAGAAATGGGTTTAGCCTGTTGTGCAAGAATGGACACTCCCTTTCAGATCAGATTTTCAAAATCTGGCAGGCTCAATTTCTTGCTAACTGAATGCATAAAGATGTTCTGATGGCCCCTTCAACAAGTTACTGGCTTTTGAAAATGCAACAGTATAATTAAAGGATAGTTTAAACAAGAGTTACAAAGGTATGATATGTGGAACTGGTGTGGAAAACAGACTATTACAGTTAAAATTCTATCCTTTCTTCTGTTTATTTGCTTTCCTCATTTATGTTATTTACTTAGACTAAGAGACATTATCTTTTAACAAAAAGACATGTAAATCCATATTTAATCCAAGGCTGCTTCATCCCTGTGACAGAGAAAAGATGAAAAGCAATGCAGTTTATGCTCAGTATGTCTCTAGTGTTGAGGGATGGCATCTGGTAGTCACAGCTGCAACCCTCAGCTGGAAACCATCCCCTTGAAAGAAAAAGAAAAGGATCTGAAGTTGCAATCACTGCATTTTCAGTCTGGGAATGCAAATTGCATTGTCTGAAATTGCAATGTATGAAATTGTACACATTTATTTTTAAGAACTGCCTGGAGTTACATTGCTATTGAATGTATTTTCTGCCATTGGAAATATTACTACCAGACGAAATATGAGTAGTGGATACATGCTTATGATATTTACATTCAGAAAGGTATTAATTTTGAAACACAGTGAATCTGACTCTGGTAATGACTATCCTAGAGCAAACCAAAAGCAGTGAAATCACTGAAGACCAAGTACCTGCTATTTAAACTGCATAACTATGAGCCTGGCCACAAGTTCATTCTGTAAGTCTACAGAGCAGTTCAGTGACTCGTTTGCCTCTCCACCCCATTTTGCTGGAGATCACTGCTCCCACTGAGTCGGTGAAAAGGAAAGGGAACATACCCTACTTGCTTCAGTGCAAAGTCACCCATTTTAGCTTAACCTCCTAGAGAAGAGCAACCGAGCTAGCCTAGATGACCTAGCAGTAAAGCAGATCACGCAGTGAGTGTACATTGTGACTGGGGAAACCTCTGGCTGGTGAAGCAGGGACACGCACCCAAACCATGACAACTTTCCATCATTTGGAAGTGAGGGCTCTTTCTTTAGGTGGTTGTTTACCCATTCCTGACATGACCATGATTCTGGTCAGGGACATAGTTTCTTTTGAAAACTAAATTTGACAAAAGTAATGCAGGCTACTTGTTAAGCACAACATGTAATAAATATTATACAGTAACACTTCAGAATCTGCACAGGCTGCCTAGGCTTTCATTGTGTTTCAAGGTGTACATACATAAATAGTTTAGGAAACATTAATATTGTCTGAGCATATGGCCTGCCATTATGAATAAGAAGCAAGTTTAAACTTGATAGTGGACTTGGACCTGCGTGTGAAAGGTAGAATAGACTTACCCAAAGAGTGTTTCTCACCCAATGGTGTACCACCATAACTGAAGCCTTTACATCCTTCCTTACAAAGGAAGGCCTTAATTGTATCCAGAATATCTCCTTCAGCTTAAACGTCTGAGGAGGAGAGGAAAAAGAGAAAAACAAACAAACAAACAAACTGTACTTTGGAAGATTATTGTTGAGCAAGAGAATAGCAAGAATTTAAGCTATTTCACTATTGTTAAAATTTTAGAGTCTGTGTGTTTTTCTTTTTTAAGAACTTTCTTAAGAACTTTCTTAAGAACTGTCATAAAGTGCAAGATGTTTGGGACATCAATGACAGTTGCACTGCACTACCTAATACCAATGTGAACTTCACAGCTGCAGTATTAAAAATTAAAGTGCTGTGTCTTGGTATTTAGAGATTTATGGAACAAATTTCCCCGTAGCAAGCTAGCTTGAACAACTTGGATTGAGAAGCTTATTGCACATTCTCCCATTTCTCTGGCTCTGACAGATCCCTAAGGGAACAGCAAGACCCTTGCAATTGCTTTTGCAGTTAGAAGAAAACCTCTTCAAATCACCCACCACAGCCTCCACAGTGAAAGTACTCCTGCCACTGCCCTGCAGAACATCCATCACTGTTTTGGTACTATTGGCTTGGAGTTAAATTGTCCAGGAGGCTTTTATCTGTACTGACAGCAACTAGAAGCCCTTAGTGTTCATCTGCATACCTTTTTTTATTTTCTTTTTTTTTTTTTTTAGGACTGGCTTCTACCTCATCACTTTGTGAGGATTTCTAATAAGTATCCAAAGAAATCTCCTTTACTACCTGTCTCAAAGTAGTGGCAAGGAAATTCAGTGACAGCTGAACCCTGCTTTCAAGCTCCCTGTTTAATGCTTTGCAGAGTACAGCATCACTCAGTCCATTAAACTATAAGGAAATAGGAACACAGACCCAAAATGAAGTAAACTAAAATGAAACTGAACAGAAAAGAAGGCCTCTTCATTGATTATGAATGGGACTGTATTCACTAGGACGCAGTGCAATTCAAGAGAGTCAGCACAAGGAACTCTGAACCATGATTTTAAAGGACAAATAAGAGAACTAGAAAAAGAGCGTTGCTTGTAGGGCCCTAGAGCTGTGTACTCAATCCCATCCTGCTCAGAATTATGTCACAAAACCGAACAATGGCCAGTGCTTGTTTCCCTGCATATATTCCCCTGATGCTCTGTTTGCCCAGTACCAGAGAAAGAAACCAAAGACTCCTGGGACACAGTTATGAAGTTCTTCCACAAAATCAGAAGCATTTTTCCTCCTCCTAGCCCCAAGAATTTTCAAGTCTATAGAAACCACAGGGACCATGGAAGGTCCTTCATTCTTGCCTATTCTATAATCTGATGAGTAGGCCACAGTCCAGGGAGATGGATGGTGTGGATCTGAACCTTTCTTACAAATGTGTTTTCCATCTTGTTTGCCCAAGGGCTTGTTCAGGTTCCTTCAGTATAAACACAAGAAAGGCTAATCTGCAGTAAAAGGAGACCTATTTCTTAGGCTTAATATAATAGGTTTAGATGGCATCAGAACAAAGGCAGACTCAAACATCATTCCAGGAGCAGTAGGCAGGAGTTCCTGCACAAGCCACATAATATTCTGGACATAAACAGAACAGCTTGCAGTACTAGGTCAAAAACTCCCAAACCTGTCAATGCAGAACTTCTTGGCCAATAGGTTCTTTTTAACAGCCTCTTTCCCTAACAATTGTCCTCTCTGTGTCAGTGGTTGATACAAATTTCACTTCCTCAAAATCATTTCCACAGAAGGCTTTAATTATGAGCTCTTTGCAGCTGCCTCTCTACCAAAAGGGAGTTTTTGCTCAAGCTTTCCTATGCTGCAGAGGTAGCTTCCCTGTACCTTAATTTTTCCTATTAAGCTGATGCACCTTTCCTGTCTTACATGAACTATACTAAACATGGGCATCAGGTGGGCCCTAAGTGACTGCATGCTGTTCATCTCACTAGGTGGTCACACATGCATGTCCTGGTGACAGAGATACTTGTGTGAATTTTAGAGGGAGGGTCAAAACTAAGCAACAAAAGACAAATAAGAGGAGGAAGAAGTTGTCATAATATTCTTGAAGTCATTGTTACTCTGCTGTGTAGCTGAAGATTGAACAGCTAGAAAGTACAGTGAGTTAGAGTTTGTGGTGCATGGAACACAGCACTGACTATGTGGTAAACATAYGCTCACTTTCAGCTGAGGAGGCTGCTATAAATGAGATGGCTATGGAAAATTCACCATCAAGACTCCTGAGACGCCATAAGACAATGACATTCTTTACATTTCATAAGTAGGGAAAGAGAGGTTGAAGAACTTGAGCAGAGAGGTTAGAGTAAAACTGGGATTAGAAACCAACTTTCACAGTCACTTGCTAGAACTGCAGGACAACACTATCTCCAATTTAGTCACTTTTTCTCATCTGGAATATATCTGATTTATATTGCTTCTCTTTTTAGAGACTAAGCCTATATCCTTAATTCCTATAAACAGTCCTACGGAAGTCAGTAACATAAGAGTCAGGATCAAGCATTTAAATTGTGCTCTTACTGTCTTTTACACAGCACTTATACTTTCTTAGCACTCAGTACCTAAACAACAATAAAGTTAACTATGAATAACACCAGGTTGCTATATTCCAAAGGCACTAAATTATATTTAGCAAACAGGTAGGCCTAACTACTGAAGGTATAATGTACAGTGTAAGAAAAACATACAAAGCTATTTGCCAGTCTAATTAATGAGTCTGGTTAAGACAAGAATCACAATTACACCTGAAAATATGACATATTCTTGAAACATTGTGACTTCTATAGTCATTACATGTGACTTCTATAGTCATTACAGGTCCACCCACAGAAGATGCCTGCAGCCATTTGCAGAAGACACATTATATCTGAACTATTCACAGATGCTTTCATGATGTAGCTGATGACGCATACAGTATTATGATGACACCTCCACCTGCCAGCAGATACTGCGCCACAGTCCTTGTGACTGGTTATCTGAGAAAAAGTATGGCTAGTTCTAAGTATTAGGATGGAGCTGAAGATGGTTTGGAACTAAAATCCCCATATTTTGCCAATAGTCTACACATGGAACTGGCAGCTGAAAGATGAACTATTTCATTCCCAAATACAGCAAGCAATCTAAACAGCACCAGTAAGACATATTCAGCCTGCTCTTCCATCTGTGTACACTTCAGAACCTGCAGGCAGAATGGTCTTGAAGCCTGGCATATAGTAATGCACTGTAATAATGTGGTTTCTTAGTTTCCATCACATATACCTGCACATGAGGCCACTATGAATTGACACTCCTATTCCCACTGAACAGTCATGGTGTCCATCCCTTACACAGAGTCAAGGTTCAGTCGGCTCTTTCACAGTCATTTGTGGGTATCCATGTGTTATTTTCCCAGTGCCTTGCACAATCTATGCAGGCACTGACGCAGGCATTGCGCAGGTCTTCCTGTTCCGTGGTGAGCAGATTCTTTGTGGTAGGAAAGAGGAAGGGCCTGGCTTCTCCTTCCTGCTCCACACCGAGCTTCAGGGAACTCGGCACACAGAGCAGCATGCAGGATCAAAAAGGAGGCATGTCATGAAGACTGTTACAGTGGTTGTTGCCACTCACACAAGCAGCCTTAGTGAGCTATAGGGAAAGCCCATAACCTAGCCTACAATTTCAAGTGCTAACAGCCATGCTGTCTGTGCTCCCTTTACATAAATAAGAAATGTAACTCATAAGAAAATCATATCTCCATCCTTTCAGCAGTATATGTCTGCTACTGTGCCAATGTCAGGGATAATCATGAGGGATATATACTTTGCCCTGTGTCTACCAAGCAGGAATATTATGGTCCACACCTGAGACTTGTAATCTCTACAGTCTGTGCTGTAGGGAAGACATTCAGTGCTTAGAGTAACTCTCCTCCCCAAGTCATCTGCCATCCAACTTTCTCTGCCTTTCCAACTGCTATGTTTTTCTGCTGCTGAGTTTAGTTTTTCCTCAGTGTCAGCAGTAATAGGTAGGTCTCCAGGATATTTGCCACTACAGAACTGGTCATCCTGGATTGCCTATGTTACACAAAAAGAAAAATTCCCCTAAAATCCCTCCTTCTCCACCACACAGGTAGGAACCCAATGAGCAAGTAAAACACAGTCCAGGATAGGAAATTTAGACTCAGACAACAAAAAACACCCAAAGCTTCCTCTGAGGATGTGAAAGAAGCATTCTAGTTATATGATGAACCATATATAGCACTATCTATTTCGTCCTGAGAGTGTGGCATGTTCAGTTGAGGGCTGTGTTGGATGGCAGTACAGTTGTATTTAATATTCCCAGTAACATGTATCAGGCCCCACCTGTCCCAAGGATGTTGGCCAAGCATAAGGAAGAAAGGTTGCACCAATGRTAGCCTGAGATTTGTAAGCATTATGTTCAGCTTCCTACTGCAGCACAAACAGGCTTTATACATGATACACACCTTTTATAGCTATTAAGTATCTCAAATGAAATCAAGAGAGTCCTTACCCCAGGGTTGGTCCAGAAGGCAAAAAGCAGAAATATTTGTGGGAACCATGCAAGTGCCATGCATAGATAAAGGTTTTATCATCCTTCCTGAAGTGCATGTTTTGAGGCTCAGGTGATATAACTCACCACACCAGACTGTGATGGAATCCTTTTGAGAATGAGTCTAACCTTGACAACAGTCATGATTATGTCTTCACCTGTGGACAAAATCTGAAGTAGAACAATAGCATGGTAAAGAAGAGTCAGGACAGAAACCAACAGTGACTATTTTCTTGATCATCATAGTTTGTATAATACAAACCTGTTTTGAATTAGTAGGTGACTAGCTAAGTGCATATGTAAGTAATAAATACATATATGTATGAACATACAGAACAATTATGTCAGTTGTGTCACTAATGACACTAGTTCCATCAGTTCCCACTTAAGTTTGCATATTTTAATGCTTTTATTATTTACACATCAATGCAACAAAGTACTTATGTACATGGTCATTTTAAGTATGTGAATAGCTGCAGCAGTGTTGATGGGGTTCATGTAATTCAAGCCCTGCAGGCTTCAATGTCTGCACCTTAAGCCCTAGCTGACACCCAAGTAGTTTAGTTTGAGATCACACTGCCACTTAAAGCTGCTCTTACTATCTTGTAGGCCCTTGGTGTGGTCACCAACTCACTGCCTTCCATCTTCCCCCCTTGATTTCTCTGTTTTATGTTTCTGGGACCTCTGATGCTCCTGACTGCAGCAGGCTCAGTGCCATACTATTGCCCACTATCACAGGTAACTTGACACATCCATTTCAGCATCCAGATCCTTCCATCTGGTACCTAGTAAGCAACTCCCTTCTTCCTATACTGGTCTACCATCACTGCATTTCTTCTTTGATGAGCTGGTGTCTTCTCTGCCATACTGGCTTGCTCTCCTCAATGGCATAGATCATTTCTTTATTTTTGTGCTTGACCCTCAGTCTCTCTAATCCCTTCCTTCTGCCCTTTCCTCTCCCAGAAATTCATTAGTACATGTATTCTGCATCACAGCTGTACATATCCACTCTCTTTTCTGTGCTGATGTCTGGTAGCCTTTGTAATGAATGTGTAGTGTAGACTCTGTTGTATTGCACCCATCTGAACTCATATGAGACTGCCTAGGATGATTTATTTAGTACCTTCTGAGGTAACTGTCCTTAAACCGTGATTAGATCATCAACATTTCTTTGGATGGTTAAAGCAACTCTGGACACTTCTGAAGTCCAGATGAGCAGCTCCCTTCTTTGTTATGACCTTTTGTTGCTATCTACATCCTCATTGTGAAAGTGACTGCACAGCCAGAAAAAACTAAAAAGGAGAGCACAAGCTGCCATCTCCTTCAACACATCTCTTGAACTTTCAAGTCTAGGACCCAGACTTACAAAGCTCTAAGTGCTAAGAGATGCTGATCAGGTATCTGAGTGGATTTACAAAAGTGCCTAAAGGGTAGGCATTGCACAGTGCAGTGTAGAGTCCCTAGGCCTATACCACTCCAAGCCTTTAAATCCACACACAGTTGCTCAGCAGCAGGCAGAAGGCTGAGCTGCTGTCTGTAAGCACTGTAGCTTCCATATCACCACACAAATCTGGCTACACAACTTCTTGAGCCTGGCTTGTGTGGAGTCAGCTCAAAGGTGTCTTTTCACATACACATGCTCCAAGCAAGTTATACAGTTAACCACACATTACATTCTGCAGCTGTTTGAACAGCTGAAAATTGATAATGAAAGCATGTATTTCAGAAGGTCCATTCAGGAACTCAGAGTCTTGAGTGATTATCCATCCTAATGTCTCCATGCATATATATATATATGAATATGAGAAGTTACTAATATATTTAGAAGAACATATAAGACAATTTTGTCACTAACTCTCATCAAGGACAACTGTACCATGCTGTTTCTAGAGCAGCTTGTTTTGAGAAATAATATCTCCAGACAAATTCAGAGGCATTCTGAAAGGAAAATAACTCATCTCAGCTCTAAAGCAGCCATATCCAGTTCATCTCACATTTGGCTGCAATTTCTGTTGTGTAACAACCATAACAATTGCAAAAGCTCCTGTAGAGATGATTTGTTTGAGGTACTTGATCACTGAGATGTTCAGATCAGGTCCCTCAAAAACAAGCCAACTGTATATGAGATAGTATATGCAAACCTTAGCTTGGAGGGATAATGAAATTAGTATATCTGAAGGTTATTCAGTTGTCTGCCTCACCTAATACACAGAATTAACATATAGTTATTGTAAGAATACAGTGAAAGACACACTAATTGCCACCTTGAATTGCTTGTCTGTCTCCCAATGCCCTGATCCTATTTAAGAGACCATTTAAATTAATCTCAATGCCATTTGGCTTCAACTTTAATAATAACCCAAATAATTAGCATAATATTACTAATTATTAATAAGCATCATTAATATCATTGCTATATATCACTATTAAATTTTAGTTTTTCCCCCATGAACAGACAAGTGTGATTTAACTATCTTTGTCCCCCTTTAAAATGAAGGGTGACTGAACCTAACAGTAGCAAGGTAACTCATCCAAGTTCGTCTGTGAAAGTAGCAAGAGAGTCTGTGATGGAACCCAGGTACACTAAGCCCCAGGCCAACAATCCATCTGTAAGGCCACATTGCTTCTGCGAGCACTTCCATAGCAACCTAGAGCAAATTAAGTCAGCATTTTTCTTTTCCTAATGGCTCAGTCCCAGACATAAACAGTCATGCTACAAAATTATCCCTGGTGGCCTTTTTTGAATACAAGTTGCTCTTAAAAATAGTCACAAGTTGAAATTCTAGGAGGATGGAACAGAGCTGAAAACGTGCTGGTGGCTAAAGTAATCTGCAGTCCACTGGGAACACTTACAGTGTGGCTAGCTGAGTGATGCAAGCTATCCCCTGCTCTCTTGTCTGGAATTATCATTGCAAAATTTGTGTGGAGGATTACAAAACTGCAATTCTGACCTTTCAGGAAAGCAAAGTCATTAATTTCCAGCACCAAATTGTCTGCTGCTCATCTCCCTCTCATGTGACCTTTGCTTTGACTCACCTGAAATATTGGCATTTTCACTWTTGAAGGTGATACCATAGCTTACTGGTTATTTTTAGTCATTTGCCTTTTGTGTCCCTGCCCTCATTTCATGCTTAATCCATAGGATGTATCAGCAAAGTGAGCAAGTCTATCCTTGCACTGCTCAGTCTGGTGCTAAGGCAAGCTCACCTTGTCTAAAAGTTTCTCCCTACACAGCCTGCTGGGAAATGTAGTGCTAAGAATAAAAGTGATGCATGAAATCTCCATGCACTCATGATCCAAGTGTGTTAATTTGAAACTTTGTATGTTACAATTTCAGAAGCACTGTAAATTCATGAAAAATATTATATGGTGATGTCCTGCCTCTGGAAGTTGGAACATGGGTCTTTACACTGCTACTGAATTTAATGCTGACTGGTCTTCTGAGGTCTGGGACACTGAGCAACAGGGTCTTTCAAGTACCAGTTACGAGCACTTGAGAGAGAAATATAAGCCCTGGCATTCTGACCATATCAATCAGGATTACATCAGAGAAATACATGATTTGCATCAATCTTGCCTCCTAGAAGGACCATGAATCTTGTGCTTGGGTAATCACAGGTAAGAGATGCATCTTCAGATAGCCTTGTGAGGTGGATTATAGTTCTTACCCTGTTTTAGAGGGGGAAATGGAAGCAGAGGGAGATTGAATTAACTAAGGCCACACAGAAATCTGTAGCAGAAAAGGGATCTGATTCCTTACTGTCCTGGATATGAGACCAGATACACTCATTCCTCATGCCATTGCAGGTACTGGACACAGAAAAACAATGGTGAGTGCAGAACAAAGGCTTGATCCTCAGCCACATTCTCTAGAAGAATTAGGATGCTGTATTAGGATCCTGTGCTCAGACATCACAAAGCTACGCTCCTACTCCGGTATATAGCCTCTGGAGGGCCAAGAGATACTTGGGCTACGACAGTAAAAAACATTCCTGAAAGTTCACAGGTATTCCCTGAATAAATGTGAACCCCTAGCAGAAAGCAATGTATTTTGTAAGTAATGTTTCTTGCTGCATTAATATAAGACATGCAGTCATTTGCACATCACAACAGAGGCTTCATATAACATTTGTGGTAGCATTAACAGATCTCATGTCTAAAACCAAACTGCAGTTGGCATCCTAGCATGCACAAATAGTCTAGCTTCCTCCGAGCCCTTCCCTCCTAAATAATGTCCTCCTTCCTCCAACCTTGATGCAGGTTGCTGTAACAATGGTTTAATAAAAAGATAAGGCAAAACGCTGCCAAATTTCCCTCTTCATCAGATAGATTTTTTGAAAGCCAAAACTCCATTTTTATGTTCGTAACAGGGAACACATTTCTAGACAGAGACATTCTTCACAGTAGCTTCATGTGGTAAGTAGGCAAATCTGAAGCAAAGACAAGGGAACACCTTCTACCACTACAGGAATACAAAGGTATAGGACTCCTTTTTGTAGTGAAAGATCACAAAAATACAGACATACCTAAACAGCATAGGAACATCTAGTCTGCTTCCAAGGTTAAATCCTGCTTTCACTGATCTTAATTACAATATTTTCATAAGGTCAGCATTTCATTCCGTTTCTAGGATCTTCTTTTCCCAAGTACTATCCAAGTTTTATACAGAGAGAGCTCTAGTGACTTTTGCGAAGCTGGTCCTGATTTACATCATTGTGAGAGAATCCAAACTTTTTCACCTACATTTCTTCCTACTACTTCATGGGAACACTGAATAGATAAAAATTCTGAGATCAGTTACATTATGAAAGGGTCTAAGTGTTACAGAAAATGCTAGGAACATATCCAAATAGTCTGAGATATGGTTAAGATTTTTCTGTTAAAAATAAAAAAAGACACAGAAAAAGCAATCTATCAGAAAGGACTTTGTGGATTACATATTCTGTCTCCCTCCACAACTTCTCACCAGTTTGAGGCTAAGTGAAATATTCCATCATGGTTCATCCCATTTTACCATCTTTGATTTTTTAGTTAGCTTTAATACTCAGGTCATGTATGTATACTCTTGAGTGACTGAATGTAGGTCTACCAGCTTCACTAGTTTTGTTTTAGATTACCCTGCTTGTGAGTAATCTTTTGCCTTACTTTGTGAACTACCGACTGCGGTCATTTGTCAGGGAAGTCCTAAACAAATGGCCTTCATGCATTTTGTAGTTCCACTGTCTTCAAATTCCCAGTGAATCTGATGCGTCTCAAATATGTCAGGTCTGAGTAGCACTGAACAAGTGATCTGTACATGTGCAGTAAATCCGGTATGTTTAATATCCACAGGCATATATCAGCTATGCAATTTAGGTACTATAGGTCTAATATGCCTATATTAGGTCTTACTGTACCTGATACAGCAACAGCTGCTGATACAGGGCTGATCTTTCCAAGTGTAGTTAATCCAGGACACCTGGTTTCACAGCCACATTGGGCTCCAATTGCTCTTCCATTTGAAATGTGAAATTTGAAAAGGTTAAGTGAAAGCATTCATTGCTAAAGAGACAGCTCTAATTGTTGCTATGTCCCTTGTAATAATGTCTATCTGGCTTTTTACTCTACATAAGCTGAATTCTACCCTGAGATATACTTGTACAATTCCTATTAACTTCAAAAGGAAAACAGAATCAGAGGTTTTCTGTTATCAGATCCCTCCACTTGCTATATTGAACAAACACCATACGCATGCCTGAGGGCTAAGTTAGCAGTTCCAAAAATGAAATTAAAGTAAGTAAATGTAACAGAGACTAGAATTCAAGCCGTTGTCTATTTGGTTGGACTTTTATGTCATTTATTACTACTTTATGTTTTTAATCATAAAAAAGAGCATTGTAATAAAAATGTTTTGCCTCTAAGGTTGGCTAGGAAACCTACGGTTCTGTTTTCCAATGGAAATTAGTTTTAAAATCTGTTTTTTATTTTATTTTGTCTTTTTGATGCTGGGTGCGGGGGTGGGGAGATGGTGCCAGGGACTCAGACATCTTGAAACATTACAGGAAAGAGAACAAGAGGTGCCAGTCCCAGAATTCTAGTTGATTGCAAGTTTACAACATTCTCTTGAAATATAGAGTTTGTTATTCTTGTTAGCCCACTTGGTATAACATACATACATCTATAGTATGTATAAAGTTGGAAAAATTGCTTCAGATGTCAAGAGCTAATTCTAATTTCAGAATCTGAAAGACGTAGGCTCAAATCTAAAATTAGTATCACATGGACTTGAACTTATCAGTTTCTTGGGCAAATCTTGTTAGCCAATCACTTACTCAAGGGTGAATTGTGTTCTCTTTAAATATCTTTTGAGACTGACACATTCCTGCAAGCCACCTTCACTCCATGAAACAGTATTTTTGATAGAAGTTTTTGGTGAACTCTTCTTACTGGCTCTAATTATAGTTTGAGTGTCTGGAGTTTATTACTGGTAAGAACAAATATAAACAAACCACAGTAAGGGCATTGATTTATGCATGCTGGTAGATTGAAGTGTAAAGGCTGAAAGTAGCTACTGACCTCAACGGTCCTCACTGTTGCTTTCCCAGAGGTTGTTCCTGTAGAGCTGACAACTGGACAGGACACACAACTTCCAGATGGTTGATGTTCACAGTTCAGTATATTAAATTGAAATTAGCTACCATTTACTGATATTTAGAGGTACCTATTTCCCTGTCATTGCAATCCCCCTTCTCTAGCACACACACACACACTTTGCTGCTACTTTATACTTATTATTTTTCATTTCTTTTTCATTTTTTGTATATGAAGCTTTCAAAGAATTTGTTATACTTTAATATCATTACAGAAGTATACACAACAAAACACACAGTAAAGAATCATTACAAGCTAATAAAAGCTAGCAAAACCAAAACTCTTCATTGACCTTCCAGAAATTAACAGAGGTTTAACTTTGTTGAATTATTGATGACTTTCCATTCATGTTAGACCAAACTACCCCAATATGCTTCACTACAGGTAGATCTTAAGGGAGGTTAGACCCCTTTTATGCCTTTTACGCCTTCCTGTGAGGCACCAGTAGGCCTTACCTCCCCTGCATCCTCTGCCTGTGGGCTCTCCACCCTGCACCCTCTGCCTGTGGGCCCAGCCAGGAGTGCTATTCAAGCTCCAGCCTAGTCCTCCAGGCCTTGTTGAACTAACTACCAGGAGCAGCAGGATCAGGGCTGCTCTACAGGAAAGGATGAGCTGGGAGCCAAGGGTGACCACAACGCAGGCAGGGCTGTGCCCTTGCCAAACAGCACCCACAGCACCCAAGCAGGGTTGCTGATAGGAACAGGTTCTGTTTGCTCTCCAATAGCCATCAGACAAAGCAAGGTAGTAAGTCAGATCTGAGGCCAATCTAGTCAGTCCAGTGAGCAGCTCAGAACTGTTTGGGGACATGCTGGGCACAGCTGTATCTGCTCAGGCAGGGTCTGGGCGCTCAGGCCTGAGCCATCCGCAAAATGCCCCTGTGCTGCTATGAAATTTCTTAACCCTACCAGATACAGAGAGGAGGCATCCCATGGATCGTGAGGAGGGCACCAGGATGAAGGGTTTATTATGCCCTAGCAGGGATGGCATTAAACCTGAACAGTAAAAGCCAACCATGGCGCTGTTTCTTTTTAGGGTCTGTGTGGATGAAAAAAGCGGTGTGTGCCTCCCAACACAGCGCGCTTGGCATGGGGCTCGGTGCAAGGAGGGGGGATGGATCCCCTGCGCACCCGACTGCCAGTGTGCTGCCCCACGTCTGCCCGCCTCCATGGCCCGCTGTCCGTGCTCCTCCAGCCAAGGCCTCGGCACCAGCACGGAGTAGGCCCGCGCCATCGCAAAGCCGTGTGCCACGCGCTCAGCTGTGAGGCTAAAGCGGAGTGTGCAAGTCCTCCCTCCATCCTTCACCCCTGGCCCCTCGGGACCCAGCGTGGAAAGCACGTGTGTATGTGAGTGTGAGAGACGTCCTGCCCGCGGAGGAGGAGGAGGACAGAGGGAAGAAAAGGGCGGGCGGTTAGCGGCCATTAGCGGCCGTTGGCGCCGCGCGCTACGGCTGCCGCGCATGACATCACCGCGCGCGGGGCCCATGCGCCGCCGGCCGGCCGGGCCCCGCCGCCCCCGCGCCCCCTCCCGTCCCCTCCCCGTGCGTGCGTGGGGCGTGCCAGGGGCAGGGGCTGCCGGGGCTGCCGCGCACGCCGCCGCCGCCGCCGCTTGCCCGCCGGAGCGCCCGGGGCCCCACGCACCTCCCGCCCCCCCCCCGCCCGCGGCGGCGGCAGCAGCGGCAGCAGCAGGGCAGAGGATGGCGGAGAGCGAGGCCGAGACCCCCAGCACGCCGGGGGAGTTTGAGAGCAAGTACTTCGAGTACAATGGGGTGCGGCTGCCGCCCTTCTGCAGGGGGAAGATGGAGGAGATCGCCAATTTCCCGGTGAGGGACAGCGACGTCTGGATTGTCACCTACCCCAAGTCAGGTAGGCGGGCGGGCTGGGAGGGGGTCGCCTCCTCCCTTCCCCCCCTCCCCCCCCGCGGCGGCGGCCGTTGGGCGGCGGCGGCGGGGAGAGGCCTCTGCTACCGCCCCCGGGCCGCTGCGCAGGGGGAAAAGTTCGCCGCCGCGGAGCGGGGGTGGCCGGCGGCGGCGGCCGGGTGCAGCTGGCGCCCCGCGAGGAGGGGAGCCTTGCCCTTGCCCTCCCGAGGCGGGGCAGCGGAGGCCAGAGGCGGCACGTCGCCCGTCCGCGGTGCCCCCGCTGCCTTCAGCTGACCTGCTCCGCGGTAGCGACGGTGCTCGAGGCGAGGGGGGTCTGCAGAGGTGGGGACGCACGCGGCATGCATGCGTAGGGGTTTCGGCTGTGAGACGCAGGTTTGCCGTGTGCTCCGCCGCGGCCTGTGGTGCGCCCCCGCGGCGGCCAAGCGGGTCCTTCTGGGGCAGCATGTGTTCCAAGCGCATCCGGCCGCTCGCCTTCAGCACCAGCAGCGTCTCCCGCTAGCACTGTGTTTCTCTCCTCAGTAAACGCATCGCCTGGCTGTTCTATACCACCTGGGTATCCGTGCTTTTAATATCATATTTCTTGATTTCTTATCCTCTCTGTTTCCAAGCGAAATGTTCAAACTGAATTAACCTGGATATAGTGCTGTCTGCAAAGAGACAGACAATATGGTAGCTTTGTAACCCACCTGGTAAAACCAGAAGCAAACAGGGATGGACAGACTCTTTTTTTCTCTTTAAGCACATTCTGAGTGACTTTTTTCCTGGCAATAAGATGATCTCTTTCCAGAAAATTCAAAGTCCATTGTACAGAGATGGCATATGTTTGTTCTCTCGGTACCCTTGTAAAATGATGTTTCAGTATCATAGGTTACTGACTAGCTCTTATCATTTCATTGTTTATTGTATGTATGGCTAATGCCTTTCTAGTTTTTCTTGGTGTGATAACACAAAATTATACACTTCTCCCACAATGCAATGCCTACTATCTTATTTCTCAAGGAGTTTAAAATATTTCTACAGTGTTTTTTAATATTTCATTACTAATGATGCAGTTAGACTGGCTAGTGCTTGATAGATGCATACATTAGAGAATAGGGACAGTATGTAGACAGATGGATGACCCTCAAAATGCTAGGATTCAGACCAGCCAGCTACATCTTTATTGCTCTTTTAAACTGTCTTCTTAAAGATTTATAGCGTGCAGGAAGCTGAAAGATCACAATTTAATTATTTCAGCTTATTAAGATTTCAGTGTTGCAAATCTGTGTTTACAACACTCGTGTTAGTATAGCACCCCGACTTCATATTGGCAGATCATTAAATATCCTCAGCTAACCTTGGTTTCCAGTGGCCCGGCACAATAACTATGCAGTCTGTCAGCTGTCAATAACTTAGTTGCCATGGCTATACAATCAGCCATAGAAAGCCAGCTTGCATAGTCCTATTTAATTTGCTATTATCTTATGAATGCAGCAGCACTATACTAGGTCTCTCAGGGCCCCAGCTGAGATCAGTGACAAGGCACTGTCCATTTACAGAGTTAGTGGCATAGCTTACTCCATGAGGGTTTACTATCAGGCAATGTGAAACCTAAGACTGAGAACTGAGACACCAAAACTGAAGGTTCAGTGCTGTGTAGATGAGCTGTAGATGAGCCTCAGGACCACAATAAGTACCAATGTGTTTTACTTGCCAAGAAAGAGGGTATTTAGGACAGATCTGAGGAATCTCTCATTCCCTTCATGGGAACAGGCTCTAGAACACACTAACAACCTCTGCAAGACCACATTTAGGTGGCCTAAATTCTAGAGACCCTTGTAACTTGTTTTGTTGGCTGACCCTACGTGGCTTACAGTTCGGTGCCTTATTTAGGGCTTCTGAATCAATTGTCAAAGGCTCTGTTGATTTGGGACAGGAATGCCAGTGGAAATTAGGCAGCCCAAATGTGGTTCCCATTGATTAGCCAAGGTCATGCAGGAGGTCCACAGTAAAGCCAGAAATTGAATCCAGAACTCCAAGCTCTTCTCCATTACCTTAACTACAGCTACATCCTTCTGTCTTTCAGTAGCATTGATAAAGATTTTGCTGTTAACTGGAGCTATTCAGAATTTTCATAAAGTTGCTGTAATCATAAAGTAGGCTTACAAAAGGTATTTTGCACACAAAATGAAATTTGGGGAGAGTAAAGGACCTTTGAAATCTCAAAATTTTTTTTGAAATCTTTAAACAAAACATTGGGATGAAATTACAAGAAAATTTTCAAGAATATTTTTGACAGTAGAAATTATGAAAAAAGAAAAATACATCATTTTCAAATAGTTTCAAGGGAAAACTTTTTTTGTTGTTTTCTCAAAAATCAGTTTTGTTCAGTGTTTCACCAGCTCTCCATCTGCTCAAATTGTGGAAAAATATACAAACAAGCCCTTCTGCTAGATGTGAGAGGCCAGAGCTTCTAGCTGTTACTGAGCCCTATGCTGCAATCTAATAACAGAAGGCTCCATCAGTAGCTGTTGACCATCTGTTGATTTRTCTGGTGAAGAAAATACACAAATGGCTTATAGGCCCGTGTTTCCTGGGGGTCAGGGCTGGTACAGTATTCCTAGTGACTGAAGAAGTACATACGCCATTTTGAAGACGTGAGATGGAGATAATGCTTGGAAATAGTTACAGATATTGGTGAATTGGGAATGACCCAAGGAAGAGCTGGTCCAATAATGGCAGAAAATTGAATGCACCAGTGGCTTTACTGGGAGTAATGTAATAAGCCTAATGGAAAATGACTCTGCTTTAATGTGATTTCCGCTGATGGATGCCTAAATAATGATACTCTTTATATCTTTAATTAATCCTAACACCTGTGTCCAATCAATGATAACAACTTTTGGGAACTGCTGCACTAGGGGAAGCTTGTGCCTAAAACAGACTCATTTAAACAAATATATGTAAATATGTGGGAGTGCATATATGTTTATATGTAAGTATATATTAGAAAACCTTTTTGTCATGCTACGTACTGTAAAATCAGGTGTGCTTCTGCTCTACTAAAGAAACAAAGTCAAAAGTTTCATCTCTCATGTAGCTCTATTTGTAGCATAGAATGGACAAGATGAACAGGATCCACTGAGATTTACAGTAGTTGCAAATGTAACATGGAGTACCATTCTGTATAGCATTAAATAAATGGAACACACAAGATTGCTTCACAGATGAGATTAGGATGCAGTGTGCCACAGGAAACCCATTGTACAGTTTGTCAAAACTTTCCTGGAACCCTCTAGTTACTGTGGGCTTTTTTGTACCCTACTTGGAAATTCAAATTCTTCTCTATAGACTCCAGAATTAATGAATAAACAAATTCTTTCATGGTATTTCCCCAGTCACTGTGCCAAGAGATAGATTGTTCTTCTGTTAATGTTAATGATTTCAGTGGAATTAAACCAATGAAGTATAGTATTGACTCCGAGTTCACTTAGGTATTTTGCTGTGTCTTCTGATGCTAACCCCTGACTGTACATGATCCATCCATTTGCTTTACTCATTACTGATGTACAATAGCTTTCTTAATTGTTGCTCTTCTTGTGTCTGTCAGAACAAATGTGCATTTTGCATTCTTGGATCAAAGCCCACAATAATGCATTTTTCAAAACTGGTGATTTCAGAAAGTAAGCTATTTACATGGATAATAAAGTTGTCTGTCCCACTTTTTTTTTTTTTTTTTTTTGCCAAATAATTTTCGGAAGTTCTGTGTGGGAAAACGTTGGTGTTGGGGAAACACCAGCTTTAAGTCCAGTCAGTTCATGAGAACACTTGCTCTTCTGACCTGTTGTCTGATGTCAAATTGAAGTGCTGTGTATGCCTTTTTACTGTCCGGAGGTCCTTTTTTACAGCATTTTGAATTTTCTCTCCAGCATTGGATTTCTGTAACTGTCCATGAGCTTCTAGGAAATATGATAGCTGACTTTGGGCCTTTGGCTTAAATAAGTGCCAACAATGAATTTGCGGATCCATTCAAGGATGGGTATGTTCACTGGACTTTCCTCTTTCATATTCTTTCTCAATCCTTACCTCTGGTATTGTATGAAATCAGCCAAAGAAAATTCACTTGAGTTAGTTGTCCATCATTTTATTTACCTAAAAGGTTCTATACATAGAGAAGAAGGTCATGCTTTTTATTGTATCTGTTGACAAAGTGCACTGCACATGTTGTGGGTTTTCTGCATCCTCCTGTTGTGCATGCCTCTTCCAGTGCATGCATACCCTTCTCCTATCCTCTGCTGTTTCCAACACTCCTGAATCCAACATCTGCCTCTTGCTGGGACCCTGGTGTCCCCCAAGCCTTTCCCTGACTGATGGGAGGAGTTGTGTTTACGGTTTTCTCTCCCCTTTCTCTGTCACATGCCAGGGCTCTGACTACCTTTCCCCATGGCCCGTTTCCCTCGTACTATAATCCCTTTTTTTTTTTTCCATGCCTTGTGATTTTTCTTCTGTTATAGGAGATACAGTTCTTTGATCTGATTTTTCTTCTGCTATAGGGGATACAGTTCTTTAATCCATTGACAGTTATAGCAGTGGAAGAAGCTGCTAGGCTGTAAATCAAAAATAGGGGATTCAATGTAAACCTCGCTTTTCTCATTTGTGTGATTTGCCACTAAAAATCAACAGGTTTCTGCTTATCATCTAGAATATTCTCTGAATCAGACTTAGCTATCAGAAGCTATTATATTTCAGGCAAAAGGATGCTTGAACTGCTGAGGATGTAGGTTCATGTACTTTCTTTGGCTGTGAAATTGGTTTAAGAATTTCTTAACTCTGGCCTCTTGTTTCTTCCCTTCACCTTCTTATCAGTCTCAGTTGCGGGATCATCTTATAAAAACATATCAGTGAAATGGCCTTGATTTAAGAAATACGCTTTAAAGAAAATATACCAAATGACTATGCCTTGTGTGGAAATCTTGCTTTGTTTGTCTTGTGCAATCCCACCCTTTGTGTTTTTTCCTCAGATTATAAAATCTTTTGGCAGGGATGTTACGCTTATTCAGCAAGGTTGGTTTCTGGTTGAGGTCTTAGAGGATTATTGTACTGCACAATAATATCCTTATTATTCAATATTAAGAGTATTCCTGCTTGACTTAATAGTACATGGCTACATATGAACTATGCTTGCAGCGGTGTCTTGCAGTCAGTAGACATCTAACTCACCAGCTTACATATCATCTGCAGTTACCACAGTTATCCACCATAGCAATCAGTGGGCGATAAAGGTCTGCACAGAGCTACAGTGATTATGTTGGGGAGTCACGGCATCTCTTTCCTCTCTTACCCACCCATAAGCGTTCCCAGCCGCTGCTTGGTAAGTTGTACTTTCTCTGTGCCTTGGCTTGCTTCCTAACTGGTTAACACTTGCCAGTAGCCTCTGCGTGATGTGAGAGACTAATAAACCTAAGCACAGGGAATCTGATTCTCTTCCCACTTGCCCAGATTTACACGGATCCAACACTGCTGACAGTCAGTCCTGATTTGTGCAGACATAACTGAGAGGAGAATCAGGCTGAAAGGCTGCCCAGGGATGTGCCCAAGCTGGGGAAGTTTCTAGCCTGGGAACTGTCAGACACAGTGCCGTGAGTCAGCTGTGGGCTGCAGTGGTTTATCCTGGAATGGCAAGACTGAGGTGGCCTCACATAGTAGCTAAGCCTCTCGGGCAATGAGAGTATCTGCATGGACATTGGTGTGTTAAATTGGCTGATTGGCCTTAATTTCCAGAATTCCCATATGGAACCCCCTCACCCCTGCCCAAGAGGTTTTATTGGTATTATTTTGTAATAACAGTTTCTCCTCTTGCCAAATAGCCAGATTCTACTGTCACCTGGGATTTATAAAGGCCTGTTCTCTTTGCAGGATATTGTTGCCTTGAGTTTAACCAGGTTTCATTTAAAAAGTGAATTCAGGTGTCACTGACCTAGAGGCATGCCCCGAGAAATCATGAGACTGGCATAAAATCAAGAGATTTTTGTACACAAAATGCAGTTGGTATTCTTTTCCTTTGCCCTCTGCTTTGTGAAGCTGTATTGACCCATGGAAATATATATATCTGGAAAGATACCACGCTTCTGTTAGTTTCATGAATGTGGATGAATGTGATAGTTAATGGCTTAGAAATCAGAATGGTAGCATTTACCTTCATTCAGTTTCTCCATCTTAAGTAATTYATAAAGCCCTGATATCACATGACTTTGATGCAGTATGAATGTACATCAGTTCTCATACCATCTGGCCAAAAAGAATGGACTTCTTAGGCAAAGAACAATGGAACAGCAAACTGGGTGATGGAAATGTGTTTTGTGAGCTGTCATTTTAGGTATTGATTTGCGGGGTTCAAATTTGAATCCATTTTCATGCTCTTGGTTTTTGGTGACCAATGTCATATTCCTTCCAGAAGTCAGAAGAGTAAATATCTCTGCTCTTTTAAGTCACTCCATTGAGTCAACAGGACCACTCTGCTGCAGAAAGTAATGCTTGTACACAAGTGTTTGTGGGTCAGGGCCTTTGCGATCCTGTGATTTGAAAGCCCTTTTGAGATGGGACTATCTTTTGTTTTATTTATGTGTAGCTCAAAAGGCAGTCTGGTATTGACTTGGAGTCTTAAATATTATTGCAAGGTGAAGAAATGATAAATTAAAACATCAAATAATAAGTAATTGAAGACTGTGGGAAGTTTGCCACTCATGTGTTTGACTGATTTCGGAGTGAGTGGAACTGAATAGGTCCATATGTGCCTCAAGCAGGAAATAATGGTGGAGAAGGGAAAATCTGTAGATAAAGAATACTTGTTTTTGTTATCTAGCTAGCAGTGTCTCTCTTTTGAGCCTTTTATCAAACCAGTGAAGAGATGTTACTAGAGACAGAGAGAACAAATGGTACAGAAGAGGAAGAATTCTCCAGTTACTTGGTGGGTTTCGTTGGGTCTCTTGCAAATGTAGCAAAATTGCTTTTCTACTCTGAAGTAGTATGAAACTCAAGTGAGTTGCTTTTGAAAGCAGGCTCAGGAAAAAAAGGAAAAAAGGTTTTACCCTGTTTAAAAGGTATTTCCTGGATATATGCAAAATCAGTATTGACTGGATTAGACAATAATGACCTCAAAGACTAAAGAATTAGAAAATGCCATAAATCATCCCTAACCCAACAGCCAGTTGCTCTTGTTTCATGTTAATGTTCATCTTTCATACAGAAGATATTAATGAAAGGAAGCAAAATGCTTGAACATTGTACTTAAATTAGATGAAGCACATGCCATTCTTCATTCTCATTATGCAATCTTTTATTAAAAGAAGACTTTTCTCCTTTTTACTTCAGTGGGGATTCATACAATCTATCAAAAAACTGCCCTCTTTGTTGTCCCATATAAGTTGCTTCAGAAGGGATGCTAGCCTTGGGGCACTGGACATATGATTTGACCTCTTGGCTAGAGAGTCCTTGACCTTGGATAAGTCATTTAATCTCTTTGTCTCCATTTTCTGTTGGAGTCATGTGGATGTGTTTCATCTCTACTAGCATTTTTGTGTTTTATTTATGAAGACAAGAAATCCTCTGGGCCAGAAGATGTCAGCTGCCATTTATATTTTTGCAGAGAAACTTAGCAAATTGTGGCTCTGAATTTGAATTAAGCATCTAGGTATTAAAGCAGAGCAAGTAGTAATACTAGTATGTAGGAAAGGTTTTTTTTTTTTCTCCACTCAGTGGGAGCAACCAACAAAGGGCTGAAAACATAAAGCCTGCAAGATCTCATTACTTTGACCCTGTTCAAATTTTCTGTAACACTTTGGAGAATCCAGAGGGATGTGGCATGAGAGCTGAAATACTTATGGTTCTGTATACCAAAGTCCTTTACGGACTCCCACAAAACAAATTAAATCAATTTATGTCATGTATTAATCTTGTAACCTGCAGATTCAGTAGCAGTGAAGTGTTTTGCTGTATGTGTGCAGACAAGACAGCTAGCAGAGGAAACATTCAATTATTAAACATTTCAGCCAAATAGGTCTGCAGGCTGGGGAAGCCTGCTGTGAGGGGAGTGACAGGGTACTGAGGAATGTCAGGAAGGAAGCATAGCAAGGGCTGAAACTGTGTAAAGGAGGTTTAGCTAGGTAAGCCTGAGGCAGTAGCTATGATAGAGAGGGATGAAAAAAGGAAAAGGAAGAGCACTGGAGAAACAGCTGAGGAGAGATTTTTCTCACTAATGCCAAAATCCATCTAAAATTTAAAAAATGGGATCTGATTTCATGTCCTCTTAAACACCCACCATTTGTAGTGGAAGATGTGAAGGCCATCATCCTTCATAAGGCTGCAAGTTCTGGACAGTGTATAATGAAATTAGATCACCATATGGGATGTAGACAATAGTGCTGAATTAGCCCTTCACTGCATCCAAGTACATGAGTAATAAATTYGTCTAAGCCAACAAAATGAGGAAAGAGTGAAGCCAGTGAGATGAGAATCATGTTCAGTAGATACACAGTGGCTATGCATGAAGCAGTGCAGGTTTGTCAGTACATTGGCTGCTTTGCAGTGTCCTGTTGATGCAAGTGTCCTGCTTGACCATAAACCTGGTTGACCATAAACCTAGGCTAACCATACAGTTAAAAGCCTGTTTACTGTTGATCAAGGCTGCCAGAGTAGCACAAAACAGCTAAAGGCATTGCTAAAATTGGATTGCTGTATGCATATATAGCTGAGGTGCACATTAATAACGATCAATGTCAGCGCTGCTATTGAATCACCAGTGCTTTCTATTAGGAATAGTGTACTCTCATCAAGGATTTTGCTGCAATTCTGAGAAAACCCACGGTGATATAGATTTGCCGATCCTCTTTCATACTCCCAACTGGATCTGTTTCCGTTTCTAATTTTGAAAAGCAACAACAGAAATATTTGTAGCTTGCCTAAAATTGCAATTCAGCAGACAGAGGTGAAATGATAGTGTGCTAAACATGAGTGAGGGCATAGGTACCTTGCAAAGGCTGATATTGCATAGAGCAGCTATTATGATGGATAGCCATAACTTGAGGGGGATTCTGTTTGAGACAAAATGGTTTACTCCCTGATCATAGACAACTAGTAGCTGACTAAAGAGGCTATGCAGTTGCATGCACAGAAGGTAAACAATGTTTCTTGAACTTCCAAAACACAAATATGCTTCTTTTCCATTTTTTGCACRTGTGACTCTTACCTGCAGCGTTCTCACGTGATAGTATCAGTGTGCTGCCTTGCAATTTAACCACCAGATATATGCAAACACACATTAATGTGTAGGCAGGTTTTGCCTAACAATTTTCTTGCCAGGGATTGAAACTGGGGCATAGAATTCTGTTTTGGATCACTACACAAGTCTGAATGTCAAGCAAGGCACTTTCAGAAGTGACAGGTATCTTCCCAAATATGCCTAGCCTATGGGCAGAGGAGCAGGTTCATAGCAAAGGCTAGGAGAACTGCCTCAGCACAGGTTTCTAATATGGACACTCTACTGTCTCTTGCCTTCTGATGCTATTTCAATCAACAGAGCTCATTACAAGGCTCTGCAGTTAGCCACAGACCATATTACAACTCTGTACAACAAAACCCAGAAAGGCAGGCAGGCAGTTCTAGAAATCAGTGGTGCTGAAGATAACTAAGCACTTCTCTTTAACACAGTGAAGTCCTGGAGGGTGATTTTAAAAAATAATGACTTGTCATTATGGCAGAGTTCTTTTCTGTATTGTTATCCTTGGTACAGTGTTGTCACCTGTATGAAAATGGAAGGGAATTAGGCACAGTGGGAGGGCTTAGATAGTGTTGGAGATGAAGTTCAGCTCCTGCTGGGGTAGTACGATACAATTTGGGCATATTTTTGGTATAGGCTCTGAAAGACTATGGGAATGGGACTTCCAGAGGAAGCAGGGGGGCAGGATACAAATGATATTAGCTGGAGTAAAGGCATGTACCTTCCTATGTATGTTCCAGTGAGGAGGTGAGGTTTGAAAATCTGGTATTATCACCTTTGATGCATCTGCTGTGAGGAATTACTATTATTATTTTATGCTTATGGCCCAACTTTGCCAGATAATTTTCAGAGGTTTGAGACAGATTCTGCCCTGTAGCATATACTGGCTAATAAAAGCATTCTTTTGTCCATAAATTACTGTCCAGTTTGCCTGCCCTTTTGTGCGACTGCATGATCCTGCATGCTCACATTATTGTTATGGTGRGGTGGTGTCTCTGATTTGGGTCGTGAGGTTGTCCATGAAATAGAAAAGCTCGGGAAGAGAAGGTAACAGCTGAATGTACTGGGTAGACTTTAGATGGGGTCAACTTTGAACAAGTGTGGGAAAAGTAAAAAGGGATGTGATTCTGTCCATCAGAGAGTTGGTGAGGTAGCAAACAAGCTTGGAGCTTTAATTCATTTATCTACTGTTTTCATATTCCTGACATCAGGTATTTGTTATACATTTTTTTGTTTGTTTGTTTTAACATGATAGGTGTTGTGCTCTCTTATGCTGTGGGAGAACGTTTCGTTTGGAGAGCGGAAACTGAAAGAAATAATCTAAGAGTACTAGTAGATGTCCTCTTTTAAAAGCATCTGCACTGGTGCAAGTTGTTAGTGCCCTTTACCTGCTATTTGTCACYGTTCTTACAGAACTGCCCACAGAGCATTTTGTGTGAAGACTTTTTAATTTGCCTGAGGTAAAATTTGCCAGGTGAGTTTATGCCAAAAATATAAACTCGTTAAGCTAATTTGGCTGACTTAGTCTTAAGTGAATTGAGGCAACTTCACACAAACTGTTCCACTGGTGATTACATCTGGTGCAGATGTGATGAGCATCCATAGACAGGCACATATTTTACCAGCCCAGCTAAAGCTTAAAGAGAACATCCATGAGTGAGATACTTTCCCCTTTGAATATTAGATACCAACCTATTCTATCAATGAAGGACATGTAACAAAATCTGGGAGACCTAGATACGATAAGGCCATGGATGTGGAAACAAGCTTGAAAACAAATCCTTACTCATCAATCTGAAGGCAAATAAAAACACACTGGTATGTAGTTATTTTTAATCCCTAGATTTTGAGCAATCTGGGGACCTGGCTCACAGTTCTTTGTGCTATTAGTATTATTTACCTGGTTCTTGCTGCAGAGCCAGTGGCTATGAGGATGTTGTGACTTAAGAGGGATAGAAGAGAAACCCTTTTTGCTTTTGCTGTCCTCAGCAAGAGGCCTTTGCCTTGTGGATCTCTGCCTGCTGGGGCAGATTGGCATAGCTATGGGTTAGATTCAATGTTAAGGGAGCAAGTGACTCAGACTATTTTTCCTTTTTGCTGGTTTTCCAAAGTCTAAACTAAGCAAAGTAGACAATCTGGATATCTATACCACCATATCTGCACTGATAAACTTAACTAAGACAGAGAAGCTCATGCAGTGGCAGGCCATCATCTGTGCTGTTTTACTGTTAGCACATTCCCTGACACAGCTGTGGTCTGTGCGGTTCAGCTCTCTCCCTGCCAGTGCGCTTCCCAGCACAGAGTGGGAGATAGCCAGAGCCAGGGACTGTTCCCAAGAAGCTGCATGGAGGAGGCTGTCTTGTCTGGGGAATTTGTCTCAGGGGATGTGGGTTCTGCTGTGTTCCATGTCCTCAGGGCCAGAGAACAGGCCCTGGTGTGTTTTATTTACTAGTATTGCTCTAGCTTTGGGATCCAGCATGCACAAAAGTCCCAGTAGGCCTTTTTCTCTGAGCTGCTTGTGTTGGTGTTCTGTGAGAGACATACTGCATTGTCTGCCTTGCTGTGTGAAAGTGGTGAAAGCCTTTGCGGTCCGTGCCTTGTCTGAAATGCACTGTGGCTAGTTCTGCACTTTCCATTCTATTCTCTACGGAGTAGTTAGCATTCTAGCATAAAGGAGAATTAGCATTCAGGCCATTTTTTAAAAATAGAACCAATACGTTAGCTGAAAATAGCACTGTTTTGTAACCAGCTTGTTAAAACACTGCTTTAGAATACGATGTTACATATAGTAACAATAATTCTATGAAAATGAAAAATAAACTGATTAATAAGTCCAAGAAGCCGAGACACTGCTTACTGAATGTTGTCAGAAATCATGCAGTTAACTCTTCTTTTAAATCTGGTCTTATTTATGCTGTTGCCATAAGTTTCAGAAGATCTGGATTCAGTTTCTTCATGTCCCATAGACTTCCTTGGCAAGTGACTATTGATTTTAGGGGCGTTTAGGCCACTTAAAAGGGGCATAAATTTCAGAGGATGAGTACTCGGCCCTTTCTGAAAATCAGGCCCTCCGTTATGTATTTAATTGGGCACTCAATATTGGACAGATAACACAATTTAGCCTTTATTCTGAATCATAAGTTTCACCTAGGAACATCGTAACAGAAGAATTGGGAAATATGCTGTCAAGGTGTATGCCTTATCTTTATTATTAAAAACCTCATTGATAACAATAAAGGTCTTTATTCTTAAGCCTTTTGGAATTCCAAGGTGTAAGAGAAACAGAACATATGGAACTGAAGAAGAAATATTTTTAAGGTTTGGGATTTTTTTTCTTCAGTGGAAAATCTAATTTTTCCTCCACTATTGTAGGCTTAAGATGAAACCGTCGTACTCACCTGCAAATACACACTGAAATTGGTGAAAGAGGAAGGCGTTTGTAGGCAATTAGGAGAACTATATGGGGAATTGCTTTACAGCACTTGCTAAGCCAATCTATAACAGCTCTAGCAGCCCTTATTTTTAATGAGCACTTATATCTACCAATGCTATAAAAAAATTATGAGTCATAATGGGTCCATTGCATTGTATTAGCTGAAACTCGATCAAGCGCTGGTAGATCAAATAAGGTGCAACTAATTGAGAGTGCTAGAAAATTTTTAATACTAACATTAGCATTCCTTTATTATGTTTTTCCAGATGACTTTCCAAACAAGGGGGTGAGTAAAAGGAATATATCAAAGACCCTCGCACCCTTGAGCTGCTGGTTTGTCCCATGTTAGCTAATATGGAGGGGAGAAACTCTTGAAATAAACTGCATTAGAAACAGTGGAGAGAAGGAAAGTTTTGCAGGAAGCACCCTGCTTTATAGCTGCCACTTCACCTTGAACAAATCTGTGATACTTAATGGTTGCACAGGAAAGCGTGCCAATGGTCAGAAAGTGGTAAGAGGAGCCAGAAGGCAGCTGCACAAAAGAATAGTTCTCCTAAAAAGACTAAATTTGATGTTAAAAGTAATAAATAAATAAAAAGGAATAACAGTGAGGCATTTGGAAATATTATTGGCTGTCTTGCTATGCTGTCTGTTTGCCCTTGGAGCAGTTACATCTACTGATAAGCAGAGGCTGTATGGCCATGAACTAGCTTTGCTAGTGTTGCTGAGATATTGGCTATGAAAAAGGGCACAAATGAAGAGTTCTTGTTCATCACAGGGGCTTCTGTAGGGCTGAGTGTGGGCTGGAAGGGTTCTCAACGAGTCCTGATTTCTGTACATCATTAGGTATCACTGAAAAGGACAGTGCAGCCCAATCAGTTCACTTTCAGACTGCTCTGACTGGGCTTTGTTTGCACATGCTCTTATGCAGCATGGAATTGTAGGTTCAGAGATCATTTAAAAGACTCTCCTAAAAACCTACCAGTTCTGGCAGTGGCTTATCACTACTGTTTCCCATCCCATCTCTTTCCAGATGTTCTGTGATAAATTGGAACACTTTATTTTCTCCTGAAGCATTATATTGACATAACAAATGAGCCTGTCAGGGAAGAGCATTTCTCAGATAAAGTGCACTGAAGTTCTCCAGATCCTGACTGGCTTCCTTTTAATTGGATTTGGATAGACCTAAACAAATTCCACATCTGTTTTGGCATATGACCTTGGATCTAGCAGGGCCAGCAGTCTTCCTCCAGGATGAAATGTGGATCTGCAGTCAGCAGTGGCTGGAAGAAGGAAGGGTGGATTGCTGGGTACTTACAAATATTGCATCTGGTGCCTCATGCCTAAAGACTGACAGCTTAATCCTGTTTTTCTTTTTTTTTGACTGTTTACTCTTTCTATACCATCCCCAGTGAGGGATGCACATACATGCACACACTTTCAGAAACATGGGGCAAAGATGTTGGAAAATATAAGAGATGCAAAATGTGATGTTTGGTTAGGGCCAAGTTTTGTGCTAGATTGGAATTATCAAAGGGGATTAAATTCAACTCTGACACCCAGTTTTCATATTTCCTTTAAAAATCTCAGTTTCAGCAATTTACTCTAGCATCCCTCCATAAAATGGTGGTTCTCACACATCTCTGCAGACATCATTTTAAGCCACTTGGTTCAAATGGTCAGTTTTGCTATGCTTTGTTCCGAGATGCAGAATCAGGGGCCACACCAAAAGACTCACATTTACCTCACACAGTAGCTAATTTAATAAACTCTCCTAACCCCAGTCTAGGCTTGGGCCTCTCATCACATGTGTATATAAAGTATCCCCAATTTGTTTGTCTTTCCCACCAGCTGATGTTCTCAGGGACCTGCCCTGGCATGCAAGTCTGATATTTGGATTGCTGTGTTAAGCCATCATTTCTGAACCGAAAGCACGTTCAGCCTTTTTTATATCTGTAATTTAGATTTCAGTTGTTTTTACTACTAATAGAGATGTAAGGAGGTTATATGTATTTCATTATATATAAAGGCTTTATCTGTTTTTTCTTTTTAACCACATAACCCTGGGGAAGGGGGCTGTAAAACACAAAGAAAATCAGGTTGATGACTGTTTTTAAATGAGGTTTCTAGGGGTAGGGGGGGATAAATTGTAATTGATTAAGGATGACAAGTAAAAAAATCAGAGTTCCCTCAAAAGGGAATCCCACTCGCATCAAGACCCTGAAAATCCTGAGTGGAGTAACTGAGTGCTAATGTAGAAGAAAATTGGCCCTATACACTGGGCGACAAAACTGAAAAGTTCATGAGTGGGAAAATTCAGGATCAGTGGTCCTCACGCATGTGTAGGGAGGAGAAATTCTAGCCTTCTGGCTGCCTGGAAACCAGAAGTTTAAACTGTCAGTTTGCAGTCTTTCCCTTTATAAAACACATATCATAGAAATACTGTTTGCTGTATGAATTGGAATAAGATGGAACGCTGGATTATGTGTAATTTGTGTGTGTGTATATACATATGTGCATGCTAATAATTAGCACCGAGGTTCAAAGGTTTAAAGCACTGTTCTAAAGAAGCTGCACTTGATCAAGATTTTTGTTTTTCTGATGGAAGCATATTTAGATAAAAACAATGAAGTCCTTTGAGCTTCTAAAGGCCCACTTCCTTCTGAATCAGAACCCTGCTTCCCCGTGCCTCCTACACACTACATGGATCACAGGCCACCTCCTCTGTCATCTCCTATCTCTGCAGTGCTCCATGGATCTGCTAGCCAACATGCAAAGCTAAGTGCATGGCCTAGGGTCTGAATTCAGTAAGGCCATGGAGGCTGCACTGCCTGGCTCTCACTCCTTAGTTATCTGGTGACTGTGAGGACATGCTGCACTGGTGATGTTTCAGCCCAGTGCTACCTCAACCCAGCATCCCTCCTGTATTCATAGAGGCACAATGAAGATGGTTTCTTTTTGCCTGGAGAGTAGCTGAGCAAGAAAAGACTGTGTGTCGATGTTTATCCCCACACAGTTATTCCTTTTCCTTTCATGGAATAAGTTTGCTGTAATAGCATTTTTCTTTGCAAGCAAAATTGGAAATACAGAAATAAATTACAGAGAACCCCAATGTCTCCTGTCAGAATAAATTTTTAATGAGAACAAGGGTTGTGCTCATAGAGTCACAAGGACTGATCCCGACTGGTACTATATGTATGTTAATTTTAATGTATAAAATACATGCTTGGACTTTAAAATGCAGAGTGAACAGCCTCAAGGGCCGGTTTGTATTAAGTCTGTGACAGCTGTCTCTGTGGGTGATGATAATGTAGAAGGTTTTTTTTCAAGCCCTTTTCATTTACCCACCCATCCATTGGTAAGGAAACAGGAATTTTATTCTCTAAAGCAATTCTCAGAGATGTACGTTCTTTTACACTGTGTCCAGACTATATTCCCACTAACTAGCCTCTAAAGTACAACAGATTTCTTTTCTCTTCTTAGCTCAGATTTAAAAAGTTCTAAATAATGATACACCAATTTTATGTTGGAACAACATGCAAGAATGTGTACAAAATGTGCCTTAAGTGCTACTTGCTAATTAACGTGAATTAACTGCGGACCGATTTTCAAGTTACAACAGGACCAAAAGGCATGATCTCTGAATTTGCAGCTAGTCTTTCCAAGAACATGGGGTTGTTGAAGCAGACAGGCATGGCCTTTATAAAGAGTTTTGAAACAATTGCTTGTTACTGTAGGTAATGCAAGAGAGAGAGAAATCCCTGTGTCATTTTCCTTACCGCTCACAATTCTTAAAAATTTGGTCAGTCCATCATGGTTCCATCCAGGATTTCCCATCCCCACATGATTTGTCATTTCAGCCATGGGGTCCTTTCCCTGTTAGCTCATTTTGACCTTCCCTCATTCTGTCCCTCCACCTCACCAAAAGCCAGTGCCCTTCTCTTCATAAGCCTCTGAACTTTGTTTGCCTGTTTTGAGGGTTTCCTACCCTCCCCTCCTACCTGCCTGAAGGTAAGGTCAGTTGAAATAATTCCCCTGTTCAGACTTCCTTTTGGAATATCTATTAATTTTCCAAAGAAGAGTCATTAAGGCTGAAATATCTATTGGTTGCTTTGTAAATTTCTTCAAACTGGACAGAGAGACATACCTGCGGCCTCTTAAGCTTATGAGTGACTTGCTATGCATTGATGTATTCAGCGGTTTATCCAATCCATAAAATGGAAGTATAAATAGATTCTCAAATCATTACATAGCAGTAGAATTGCCTGCAATTGAGAATAGAGGAGATGGTGTCAGTTTCCCAGTATTGCCACTAATGTATTTTGTGAACTTGGATGATCTCTGATTTGCTTTTTTTATTTCTAAAATGGAAATAGCAACATTTACCTAACTGGCATTCATAGTGAGAGATTCAGTGTATGCAAAATGCTTTCCAATTCATAGAGGAAAGGCTTGGGAAACAGAAACATGTTTATAGTTAAAGTGTTACCGAAGAAAAGTCTTGGATATTTTGAATGAAAGGAGATCTTAGCATGTTTAAAATAAAGCAAAAGGAACCGACATACTACAGTAAACACAGTAGTTGCGAACTTAGTTCACAGCAGACTCTCAGGCATGAAAGTTGTCATTATTTCTATGTCTGGGTCTCCCTTCATATGCTTCTGTTTAGATAAGGACTATAATACAATCTGTTCTCTTTCATTGTTTGGTTTATGCAGGCACAGGCTTGCTACAGGAAGTGGTATATCTAGTGAGTCAGGGAGCTGATCCAGATGAGATTGGACTAATGAATATAGATGAACAACTTCCAGTCCTAGAGTACCCTCAGCCTGGTCTGGACATCATCAAGGTACAATTTATTTCAAAGAAGTCTTTCAGCATTTGGGTATCTTTTTCCTAGGCTCCGTATTTGTCACTGCATCTCATCCTGTGTCCTTGTCCTTTTCATCACTGGACTTGCTCAGTTTGTTGGAATGATTCAGGGTATTATTAGGTTACTTTGAAATTGCTTTTATTAAGCTTTATTGTACTTTATTATGTTTTAAAACATGTTTCTTGATGTCCTAAATGCCTTGGCAACATATTTCTGTAGCAAGAGTCCTGAATCTCCCTTGCTTATGTAAGTAGAAGGCGCCCAAATGAGACAGATTTGATTTTATCCCTTCCCTGAATTTGCAAAAGAGGAACTTCAGATACAGAAATCTATAGACCCACTACTCTCTGGATTTACAGATTCAGATCCTTATAGACCCAGGATCTGTGGATCTACAGACTCTAGTGTAGTTTGAGGAGTTTGGAATATGCTACGTGAAATTACTTCCACACTATTCACAGAGAGACTAGTGACATGGCATATAACTGTGATCCTGTCTTTGCTGTAGCTACTTTTGATACAAACATATCTTGGAATGATTAGGCAAAATACTGGGCTCCATCCTAAAACATCTACAATGTTTATAGAACTGAGCTAGCTAAGGCTAGCATGGATAGATCTAAAGTGGTTCCAGTCACCACCAGCAGTAGCATCAGCCTACCTTGGGCTGAGAGTATTTGGGGCTCAAAGATTGCTTCTCTTTTTCATCTATGTGAGGCCTAGTGCAATGAGACCCTCAGTGTTACTTTAATGCAAATAAATGGTGGCATAGTGAATGGGCTTAGTTTGAGGTTACACATTGTTATCTATATGATGTGCTAGCAACTTGATCCAGTATCAATTTATACAGTTTTAACTACTGGAAGATGATTTGTGTCATAAGACAATTATTGTCTCAAAGATTACGATAGAAAAATACTCTGTGTGAAAAGTGTTTGCATACTTACTCAGATGAACCTTTGGATTGTTTGGCCTAAATCTGAGGATAAAATAAATTGCAAGATTAACATTTTAAAGTGAAGAAATATAGTATAGGGTTTTCTGAATCTCTGTACATTCAGAGCTTCTGAGGTTTTTCAGAAAATTTCAGTGGGAGCATCACTGGGAACAAAGTTAATCTGATACTAAGAATTTTCTTACAAATGGAAGCAGTTTGAAAAACACCAATTTTTGCACATTCGCATTCCTTTTGATATTTAAGAAACAGATGCAACTCCCTGACCAAATTCCTAGTCCCAGACCCCTATTAGTTTAAGAAGTGAATTTGTGAATGTGACACAGTACAGTAAAGGACTTTAAGTGTGATGGTTCAGGAGGACTCAGGACATGCCAAACACCTAATGCTCAATAAGAAATGTTTCTCTTTTTGTTTTATTTTAGGAACTGACATCTCCTCGCCTCATAAAAAGCCACCTACCATATCGTTTTTTGCCTTCAGACCTCCATAATGGCAATTCTAAGGTAAAAATGAATTCACATTTGATTAACTGTACCAGCAGCAGGTGTTTAAGTGCGGTGGGAAACAGGGGAAAAAACTCTTTCAATAAGATGGTTTTCCCCCCTTTCATAGGTAATATACATGGCTCGCAACCCCAAAGACCTGGTGGTGTCTTATTACCAGTTTCACCGCTCCCTAAGGACCATGAGCTACAGAGGAACGTTTCAGGAGTTCTGCAGAAGGTTTATGAATGATAAGTGTAAGAAACTGTTCTCTTTGCACAGGCTGCATTCCCTCTGCAAGTGCAGAAATGAACTGGATAAAAGTGCATTTTTGTTTTCCATCTACAGCAAGGAGATCACTACAAATGCAGGGCTACAAGTATTTAGATTTGTCCATGCAAACTGTGGCCATACCTTGTAAATAATTGCCTTACAATATTTGACCCCATGGGCTCAGTGGTGTTCCACTTCATTCAAGAAAAACTCTGGTCTACTTTCAAAGTTCAGTTTGCAAGATACCAGGTACCGTGTGGAAAGTACTGAGTGTTGTCAGAACCTGTTGATTTCCATGAGAGCTCATTGTGCTTAGCCACTTCCCTGGAGTCATTCCGTTCCTCAGGGCATTTTGTGTGGCAAGTCTTTTAATGTTTTTATTTCATCCTAAAACTCAAGATTTGTCCCTAGCAAGATACTCGTTAATGCACAAAAATCTCTAGCTCACATGAGACTGATCTGGACTGCATCAGTAAGTTGCTGTCAGCCCCTGTGAGTAGGCAGTTGGGCAAACTTGTAGACTGTAGCCTTCTGAAAATACACCATTATAGTGAGAGTACAACAACTTGCATTACAACAACTCATCAGCTGCTCACCCAGCCTTTTGCCAATGGATTGCCATACTTTCTAGCCAGCAAGAGAAAAAGTTTATTACCAGTTTTTTTACTGCCTTCTGTTTCTCTAAAAAATCTTCTCTATGATACCTTAATGTGATACTAAGAATTCACCAGAAGCCTTGTTCTCTGCTCTGAGACCAGGATCTCCTCTAGATCCTGTGCAGCAAACTTTCCTTCAACCTGGAATTTGGAGAAACTGATGCTAAAGGAACTGTGTAATACTGAAGGGGAAAAAAAAAAGTAAAAGCCAGCCAGTGGTGGTTAATTAACAGTCTTTACAAACCCTTGCTATTTTCTTCTGCAAGTGTGTGCAGAAAGGGTAAATGCTCTCCCTCCTTTCCAGCCCACCATCAGCTCTTTCTGTTGCATTCCCTGAGAATGGGAAACTTGTCCGAAGCCCCAAAGCAGGGACTTCAAGAGTAGAGACAAGAAAGACACATTAGAAGGCCTTCTAAGTTGGGAGGAAGGTTCTTTCCTCCCTCATGTAAGTGTACCATGAGTTATTGATATCTTCATCTTGTAGCAGGTAGCTGATTTATCACAACCTCCCAGAGTCAATAAAACATTACAGCATGTTCTGTGTGTCCATAATTGTACAAATGGAGTGTTTTATAATGCAATAAATTTATCATTTAGCTAAACATTTGCATCTCATGGAAGCAATGCAAGGAGCAGAAAACCTGCTTAAGAAGTCAAAGTAGTGCTGGAGGGAGAAGCACTGAGCCCAAATGACACAATCCCACTCTCTTTATCCCTCCTCAAACCTGGTCATCTTGAAACAAATTCATTGCATGTTAGCTCTGTTGTTTGAAAGTATACAGTTGGATGGGCAGGGGATTAGTCTTGAATATGCTAATTCTTTGGCATTATCCTCTAAAGCTTAAGGGAGTTTCTCAAGTAAAATGTAAGTAAACTCTGCTAATGCAATCTTCTATGGATTCTTGCCCTCTACCATTAAGAGCAGCTGGGAACATTTTTTTTTGCTTGACCAGTGTGAAGCTTCTTCCATGATTTTCTTTAGGAGCATATGGAACAGAAAAAACAAAAATGGAGTTTTTCACATACCTTGATAAAAATTGAAAACGAGTCAGCTGACTTAAAAATGACCTACAAAATATGACTTTTCCTATGAAAACTGACCTCTTTGTGTAATGAGAGTGTGCCATTTACCAAAATAAAACAGTCTTTTTCCAGGGAAAAAGGTGGCTTCAAAATACAAAATTAAAAAAATTAACACTTTAACATTTTTGTTAGCTGCTTTGCTGAAAAAATATTATTTGGTGGCAAAACATATTGAGGAAGAATGTGAAAAACTGTTTGCCATACTTGCTTAGCTCCTGCTTTGATTATCTGAAATACTTTGAGGCAACTCATCACTGATAACAAATGAACATTCAGAATGTATTTCACCTTGGGTTGTCTTTCTGGTAATACTGACAGCAAAAGATATTCCTTAAATTATAAAAAACAGTGCTGACCTGTGCTAGACCCACACAAATTGATTGAAATCAGGGCAAATGTTGACTTTATCAGACAAGTGGAAAATAAAGGAGGAAAAGTTATAAGGGTAGTGTTAGGACTTCCAGTAACCACTGCTTCCACAGTGCTAGGGGCACAGGTCCTCCCCAGGCAGCACCTCCGCTTATCTTTAAGTCCCAAACCCCACACAGCAGATGTGGGGAACTGAGGTCAAAGCTGCTGGTGGTGCACAGCAGATAGGAGGCATAAGCTTTTCATCACTGGCAACCCTGCACCTTGGGCCTGCTCACAACTTGTAATACATGGGGAGTGCCCCATCACATCACCCTATGGTTGCAGGGGCAGTCAACACCCACCATGGATATCTGGTTGTAGCCCAGATTTACTGTACTTATACTAGAGATACTACTGTATAGTACTGTATCTGTACCGTAACTGAGATAATTGATAACAGTATAACTGAAACCATGTTCTGGCGTATCTACAGGAATGTTTCTAGCTGCATGGATGTGTTCAAAAAATAGCAATAGAAGAGAATAGACCTAGATTTTAGAGGGGGCAAAGATGTAATGATAAATAGAATATTCTGCCAGTAGATCTTTAGTTTTCTAGAAACAACAGCAAAGCATATTTATAGGTCTGTTTCCTCAATACTTGTCTAAATAAGAAAGGACAATGGTTGTTAGCAACTCATTGCCCATCATAGAGGATGCTCTATCCAGCTGTCCACTAATGCTGTATCTAGCTTCTAGGTGAAGGAGGCTGCAGTATATGTTAATTGCAGGAATTCGCACAGGTTGGAGTCACTGATGATTTGGCTTCTGCAAGGATATCTTTGCAATTTTTATGTTGACTCAACTTCTGTTCAATAGTGAGGCATTATTAATACTGAGCTCCAAAGAGGTCCACCGTGAAGTATGGTGCTTTTTTCAGTTGAATATCTTTAGTTCTTCTGAATATTCCAAATTGATAGAAACTTTACTGTTTTTCAACAAAGTTCCTTGCTATGCATGGCAATGGGGAAAACCAAACACAGTTCACCTTGGACTATAAACCACTTCAATTAATTTATTTTTCTCCTTTGTTCCTTTCTGAAGAGGGATTAATAACAAGTTTTCATAGTCCTCATGTAAATCATAATATCTTCTGTATCTGTAGTAGGATATGGTTCGTGGTTTGAACATGTCCAAGAATTCTGGGAACATCATATGGATGCCAATGTACTTTTCCTCAAGTATGAAGATATGCACAAGGTAGGTTAGATTTAGCAAAGAGATATTTTGTTTACTTCAGCATCATAGCATTTAAAATATATGAAGTCAAAAATTTGGTTCTTGTGTCCATATTTGTGCTCCCCAATGTTTGATCTCATTTGTAAAGCACAGGCATCCAGTAGCTTCCATGGACTTCCAGCACTTTTGAAAACCCAGTAATGTRCTCAGGAATCTGCCTGCATTCCAGAGGCACTTAACTACTGGCACAGAAGGGAGAGATGCGTAACTGCTGAGCACTTGCTACACTCAGCCTTGGGCATTCACTTAAAAGAAATCTCTTACTCTGTGTGCTATACCAATGAAAAAAAAAATATTTCTCATAAGTGTTTTGTCTTACATATTTGGCATTTATTCTGATTATCTGGGTGTCTGTGAACCAATCTTGAAAGCAATTAGGGATGAGAATTTGGCATAAGGTGAACATAATTCTTATAGTATATTGGCTAATAAATCCACTTTATTGTGAATCAGAAATTTATTGAAAATACTATGTAAACTATGTAGATTTCCATTTCCCATTGCAATAATATACTTTTGAGAATTAATGATAATATTCAAAATGCAGATTTGACTAACAGTTGGCAAACTAATGCAAATGTAGGAAAAACCCAGCTCCTATGTCTAAACCTGCAGAAAGGCAAAACCAGGATAGAACTCAATAAGCTGGGTAAATTATAATTTGAATTTGAACTCAGTAAAGACGGGCAAATTATAATTTGAATTTATTTTTATTGTATTTCTGATAGAGTAGGATTCTAAAAGAGGGTGTAACATATCAGGAATAATTTTAAAAGTTTTGTAGCAATGATTTCAAAGCCGTCATTCTGAATAATAAAATATTCTTAACTGTCCACTGAAGGATGCTGCTGAAAGTTGAGAGCATCACAGTACCTTTCTTCTTCCTATTAAACATTGACATTTTTTTCTTGCCATCCCAGAAGAGTCTTATTCATATATTTCTGAGGGACCCTCTTCAGGGTTCTGGATACATAAATTAATGACTGCTCATTCTCAGAGACCCCATTCACCTCATCTTTTCCTTTCAATCTACATGAACACATTTCCAGAAGCTGACAGTGAAGGAGGAGCTGTTCTAACATTTGTAGTCATGTRTTTTACCCAGACCAAAATGCAAATAATTCCTATTTGCCCCCCCAAATATGCTGGTATTCCAAAGTGATCTCTTAAGGGTGAGATGTTGTCTGAAATGGGAAGCATCACAATTACTTTGCAGTTCCCCGTTCTCTAATATCTGAAGAAGCAAGCTTGCTCTCCACCCATCTGTCTGCCTTCCCTGAATAAGTTGGAAGGTGTGGGTTTGTTTTCAGCAAATTTGAAAGGTGGTAAAAATTTCAGATACTGATGTTTCTGCAACTTAGGCATTTGTATTTTTCATCTTCAGCAGAATGCAACTCATTTTAAAATTAATGTCATTTAAAAAATAAATTCATTTAAAATATTGTAAAATAAACTCATTTTTAAACATTCTCTTACAGGATCTAGCAACAATGGTTGAGCAACTGGTGAGGTTCTTAGGAGTTTCTTACGACAAAGCACAGTTGGAGTCCATGGTGGAACACTGCCATCAACTCATTGATCAGTGCTGTAATGCAGAAGCACTTCCCGTTGGCAGGGGTATGTTTAAAACCCACAGTATAACTCTTATTGTGGAAGTTGCTGGAGGCAGCTGACAGACTAGTAACCTCCAGGATGTGTTAAGATGTTGGCAAAACACTGCTGTATAAATGATGGGAGGAAACTGTTAGTGCAATAGAATGTTAGTGGCTTGTTTGTTTTGAGATAAAGTTAAGTAGAAGTGACTAGAAAAGAATGGAAATATTCAAGATCAATGGTGCATAATTCAACGCCACCCAAACCTGCCTTGTAAAAGAAGAGGAGATGTCTTTGGCTTACTTCAACTGATTGAACTGATTTGGCTTACTTCAGCTATTCAGGCTGAGAAGACGCTTGGCTCCTTCGGACCTTTTGCATGTCAAAGCCCACAGAATTCATACAGTTCATCCTGGGCTGAGCTTGTGTGTTTCATTATATCAGACTTTCTAGAATAGCAGATAATACTAATTTGAAGGCATCAGATGACAAGAACCTGCAGTTTTCCATATGAGCTTTTTCTTTTCATTGCCTACTTCAGTTGTTTGAACCATGTACCATATTTCTAGCTTGAATTTGTCCAGGTTTGGCTTCTAGCTGTTTATTCTTGTAAGGCCTTTCTCTAGGAAACTAAAGGGCCTTTTGATGGGCTGAAACATCTGTCCTTTGAAAATGGCAAGAAAACCTATCCTTTCTCAGTCTTCTTTCTGATAAGCCTAACAGAATGAACTCAGTAAGCGTCCCTCAAATTATCTTCTGTAGGCTGCTTTACAGCACTTAACAGCTCTTTTTAAAAATGAAGGCATAAGAGCTAGATGGAGAATTCGTGTCAGCCTCACAAATACCTTATCCAGACATAAAATGACTTCAGAACTGGAATTTTCTCCCCCCCCCCCACCTTGCTTTGTTTGCCCTTCCATGTCAGCAATTTTTGCTACAGCATCATATATGAAGCTTGTGTTTATCATGACCACAAAAGCCTTTTCAGAGAAACTGATTTACAGGTTATTATCCCTTACTATGGGAGCATGGTCTGAATATTTTGTTCTTAGGCTTCTGTGTGGGAGCCTTTTCCACACAACCTCTCAGCCATTCTTCTTGTTATCTGCAAATTTTATCAGCTATAATTTTATAATTATTTTCAGATCCCCGATAAAAATAACAAATATCATCAGACCTTCTTGATTACTAATTTTGAGTTAGCCAGTTGTTTATTCATTTAATATCCATTTTATTGGGATTATATAATTCTATTTAAAAAACCCCACTAAAATCAAGTGCCTTAGGAAAGTCTATTGTGTCTTTGCATTCACCTTTAATCAGTCAGACTGTAATCTTATCAACATTTAATCAGGTTTGTTTGAGAAGATCTTTTTCCCATGAAAGCAGGTTCACTGGTATTCATTACTACTGTTACATCTTTTTTGGCAGAGCCTTATGCCAATTTTCTCTTCCTTTGCCCAGATTATCATCAGAGTAACTGACCTGGGTAACTTGTATTGTTTGTACCTTGGCATAAACTTTTCAGAAGGTCAGTCTTTACAAAGAGCCATTGTTCAGACCTCCTTGTTGTTACTTGTGACTGTGCAAACCTAATATGGAAATGTTCTTAATACATTCTAGGAGGGGGCTGTACACTCTAGTTCTTAGAGTAAGAGCTGGAAACCAGACTCCTATGGGCCATTTTCTGTCATAACAGTGATGTGGCACCTCTTCTTGCCCCAGTTCACTTATGCTATGGTAAATGATGAGTTCTTGAAATAAATGCCTCAAGTTTACTGGCTTGAGGTAAAATTCCAGTGAAGACAATGACTTTGCAGTTTCATTGAAAGACCAAATATATTTCCTATAATTTCTGGTAAAGTCTTCATTGCCAAACATGCTGTGTTCTTCTGCTATTAAATATCTTGCTTTAAATTCCCATCCTTCCCTCCCCCTAGTTTTTCAAAGTAAAATTCGACATGTAACATAATGTGTGTGAAGACAACAGACCATCTCATTTTCAGTAGGATTTTACTGCAGGTTCCTAACTCTAATTATCAACTCAGTTCTCTGCTGTTAAGACAAGATCTCCAAATAATGAGTCTGGTAAGATATCCTGAGGGCTTGGATGAAGTGTGCTAGATTTTGCACTTACTAAAATAAGTGCAAGATTGTACAAACAACAGAGCTACATTTTCCTCAGTTCACTTGGATGAAGTTGCACCAAAACCAAAGTTTGTTCCTAAACTTTATGATTCTGAGATCTGTGGAGCAGTAGCACAGCTGCATGCTATGCACAGCCACCATCCTGCCTTCTTGCTCAGTGAAAATCAGAAAGGCGGTTGCAAAAGAAAGGTGAGATTGTCATACCAGAGAAACCCAAGAAAAGAGCAGAGCTGCTGATGGGACCTTCCACAGGGCAGAAGGGGGAACTACTGTTTCTACTGGCCAGTTCATGTCCATCCAGATAAACAGGGTGATGCCCACTTTTGCTGCATGCACCATTCTGTAGCAGACCCCCAGTCAAGGATCAAGGGCCTCTTTTTACTATCTTCTAGAAATCTTTCCAAAGAGAAGACTCCAGTTTGTATTAGAGAAGGAGGGGAGCTACCGCAGTTAATTTAACATTTTGTCATTTGTTCATGGTATGCTTTTTTTWAAAAAAATCCTTATTTTGAATTTCTTTTGTTCACTGTCTCTGGCTTTTACAATATTTTGTTACTTCAGAATGCAGCTTCATTAACAGATGCTTTTTTCCTCTTCTGTTCATTTATGCGACAGAGAACTGTGGCAATAACATGATGGCTGTAATTTGTTTCAAATATTTTAATTTGTCATTAGTTGCATCTACTTTATTATTTTGCTTTATTTTAGTTCTTCATTTTTTTTTCTTTTAGCATATTTACTCTGAAGATAATCCTGAGCTGCTGTGAAAGCAGAACAATGATTAGATATGTTACTTATATTTGACTCATATCACATCATAATTTACACAGTTGCATGATTCAAATCATAAACCAGGTGGGTGACTTTTTGACAAGTTATCAATCCGTATGGTAAAAAAATGTTACAAATACTCCACTGCTTATGTCCTTTATAAAACTTGTCATCTGTCCTTAGGTATTGTTAGGGAGATTCAGAAAAAACATGCTTATCTTTTCCAAGCAAGGGAAGAAAATGTTTTATCATTACTGCAAGGGAAATACAGGTTTTTATGTTTCATGCTATACTTTATGCTAATATAGTTGCCAGAGCAAAACTGAAATCAGTATCAGATGTTTATGATTGCAAGAATTTTCTTAAAGGTCTGTTGGATACAGGAGAAATTTGACAAAAACTTTAAATCACACCTTTTCAGTCAGTGTCAAGTTCTTTTGATCTTTGGATCTTGAATACATGGTGGACACTATCATATCTTCAGGAGTTCTAGGAGAGTCCTGATTTCATAAAACGACCCTTGCCACACATACTACTTCATCGTGTTAATGTGTAATTTGTGGAGATTTCAGACAGTTTTGTCCTTGAACTCAATTATAGACTTGCTGCACAAAAGCAATGGTAATTAAATTAAATGGGTATTCTTCATATGCATCAAATGCATAATTAAGCTCCCTGCATGTAGTTTTGTTCTTGCTGTTATGATTAAACTCTGTAGTAGCATGGTCCCAATTCTCCTTTCATTTATTCCAGTTGCACAAGCCTGGATTTTATCTTTATTTATACTCAATATAAATGAGAAGAGAATTGGGCCTCTCAGTCTGGTTACTCCACGGGGCTGATTCACCAGCAAGTAACCCTGGCTGACTTTGGTTAGGTTAAATAAATTTAAACTGTAGTGAAACAGTGGTGAAGAAGGCTGCAGCATTTGACTAGTGACTTCAGCGCTGTCAGGCAATATTATTAGTTGGGTTCAGTAGAACATAAAAATTTTCCATACATGAAAACGTGTTCAGTGTCCATAGTGCAGCCTCCAAAATCTTCCTATTCCTTGTGCACGAAATTAAAATTTATATGGCACAAACTGGGTACATCATGGACGTTTTCTGTATATGTAATCTAGGCACTCACTCATACTTGACAAATTGCTTTTCTCCATTTTGAGAACCTTAAATTCATCTGTTGAACTTCTTATATTCACCTTTAAACATAATATAATAGAAATTAATGATCAATATTTTATATCAATAATCAAAATTCAGTAATCAGTTTAATACTCAATATCTGACATTCCTTTTGGATGTGTCTCCAACCAGTGTATGCTGAAGGTATATTAATCTTGAAATGTATACCTGTTGATGGCATTATTAAACAACCATAATTTGCATGGAAATCAGAAATCCCCAATTAAATTAATATCCAAAACAAAATCTGTATTTATTATTGCTGATTAAGGCTATAGAGCACAATCTCACAAAATTCTAAATTCTTCCTATATAATAATCATCCCATGCAGATGGTAAGGCGTATGGTACCTATTTTAAGACTTCACAAGGGTTGTAGCAGGGTGAATTGGGGAAGATACTAAATCAGCCTCAGGTCTCATTAAATTTCAATGAAAGTTAAGGCTTACTAGCATCTCACAGATGATACTTGGTACCCTGCACAGTTAGACTAGAAATTTGGTGTCCTGTCATGTCAGCTGTCTAACCTGTGTTCCTTCTCTGTGTTTCAGGCCGAGTTGGGCTATGGAAAGACATCTTCACTGTTTCAATGAACGAGAAATTTGATTTAGTTTATAAACAGAAGATGGGAAAATGTGACCTCACATTTGATTTTTATTTATAAAAAATGCATGCATATGAAATCCAAATATAGCTAGAAGTGCTTTATGCATTCATTTATTACTTGCTGGACAAACTACTGTAGCTATTATGTGTAACAAGATTTAAAGAAAGGAGAACAATCTAAGTAAACCATAGCAAATGCAATTATCTTTGATCCTACACAGCTGTTTATCTTTTAGTATTTTAATCTTTTGTCCACATGCAAGAACTTCCTAGACAATACTAGAATACTCAGCTGTTATGGAATGTATTATATGCGTATAAGGTATGTATCATATATGCAACTAGAATGTACACCTTTTCAGCCCCACATTGATTATTTATGTGTTTTATAGAAGCTTTTCACTAAAACCTAAATAAATGTCCATAAACCAAATAAAAATTATTTCAGAGGGAAACAAGTAACAGGTCAAAACTGTATGCTAGAATGATCTCAGGGGTTAATTGTCACATTTATTTTTATAGCTGGTATATCAAGTACAAATAAATCCCATTCCAAAATAGTAACTGATCAAAGTGGGGTTCCCATTAAGTTCTGCACTCCTTTATCTGTATGACTTAAGAGTGGGTTCTGTGTACTGCCATACTCTGCAAGTCAGGCCTTGTTATGAAATATAGCTGTGATTGTCACTCCAGTCCAAAACCCACCCATGCTTTCATGGATAACAGCATGCAGCTGTTTTTGTGGTGGGTAAAGTTCAACTCCATGCAAAAGGTCAGCAAACAGGAGTCTTTCAAGGCTAGTCCATGCCCTTAAAATGCAACTTAAATGCGAGGCATCTAGTGCAGATGTCTCTCTTCGCAAATACAGTGTCTCTGACCCATATCAGTTTCCTGTGTAGATCTGAACTTCACCCAATGGGTACAGTAAGAGAAGGCAAGGTGCTGGGTATCCTCTAGTTCTACCAAAATCCTGAAAGTTAAGGGCACTCAGCACGGTTCACTGTTTGTACTATTGGATCCCATCACACCTACSTGGAAGATGGATGCATGTTCCAGTGTAAGCAGGCAGAGAAAACAGCAGCACTGAAGGAGAAGAGTTTAAAAATATGCCACCAGATGGGAGTATTGCACAAATATTCATGCAGAATACAGTCTCAAGAATTATTAGCCATGAACAGTCTGGATTATTATCAAGATTCAAGTTTATTTCTGTACCTTTATTATGTTCTATGACAGTTGCACAAACAGCCTGAAACAGGCTACTATCACAATAAAATTCTCCAGAATTATTTTATCATTGTTCCTTTACTTAATGACATCTATGTTTTTTAGGTTCTCAGCTGCAGGAGGCCCATTTTTGCTAGTCTGCTATTCTGTTGCACTAAAAGCCGTGAGGAAGGACTAGCATATATTTAGTGTTTTAGTTATGTTGGGAAACAAACTGTCAGTTCAGCAACTGGCAAGTGGTGTAGCATGATGTGGCTTGACAGCACTTTTCCTTGTATATTTGTGAGTGAAAATGCTTTCAGTGAAATTTTATTTCTATTTTTATATTTTTAGTACTGTATGAATATTAAGCACTACACGTTATACTTCTGTGCTTGCTTGCTTATTGAATAAAAGATGTGTTCCATGCATTGTGGTTTGCTCATTTCATAGACCTCTTATACAAACCACGTAGGCTTCCTACAAGCCACTGAGCCTCTCCTCTGCACACACCTCCTAACTTAAAACAGAAGGGCCAAAGAATGATGGTTGTCAGATCAACCCAACGATCCATCTGACCCAGTGATCTGTCTCTGATAATAGCTCGTAAAGAATGACTAGGCAAGAGTATAATAGAGAGCAAACCTATAGTGATAATGCCGGAGTATAGTCTCCCACCCAGAAGCTGTAGCTATGGGATTTTGTATCTTTGTGTTTAATAGCCCTTCACAGGGTTTTTTCTCCCCCCTCTTCCTGCTGGTATTGACAGCATCCCATGGCAATGAGTTCCTCATCTAAATACACACTGTATAAAAAGTGGGGTTTTTGTTTGTTTAGATCCTGCCACCAGACAGTGTATTTTGATGTCCCTTTTTTTCCCTTATGTAGATGATGGACAGGCACTATTCAATCCATTCAAGATTTTACAGAATATTATCTTATACCTCTTAGGCCATTTCATGCTGATGAATCCTTGTCTGTAGCATATAGGAGATCAAAACCCACAAACTACAATGAGCAACAAGAAGAGGAGAGAGAAAGGATGTCTCCAGTGTCTTGCTACAGAGGAAGGCAAAATCTTCCAACAGTTCCTACTAGAGTTAGAGGAAAATTTCATTATCACCAAAACTCTGCTGTCTCGCTAAATCCTGAGAACATGAGCAATACATCCTTTCCAGCTGCCTAAAAGGCTTCTTGTATTTCTAAAGACACCAGTGAAYGCTACTCCCATTACTAGGCACAGCTTACCTCCTGTGTTGCAAAAGAAAACAAACCCCTTGTCCCCAAAGCCATTGGGATCCGAAAAGCCATGTTTTTAACAGCCAGGTGTATACACATAGAATCACAGAATTGCTGAGGTTGGAAGGGACCTCTGGAGATCATCTAGTCCAACCCCCCTGCTCAAGCAGGGTCACCTAGAGCACACTGCACAGGATTGCATCCAGGCGYGTTTTGAATATCTCCAGAGAAGGAGACTCCACCACGTCTCTGGGCAACCTGTTCCAGTGCTCTGTCACCCTCACAGTGAAAAAGTTTTTCCTCCTGTTCAGATGGAAGTGTCTGTGTTTCAGTTTGTGCCCATTGCCTCGCGTCCTGTCGCTCAGCACCACTGAAAAGAGTCTGGTCCCATCCTCTTGACACCCTCCCTTCAGATACTTGTACACGTTGATAAGATCTCCTCTCAGCCTTCTCTTCTCCAAGCTAAACAGGCCCAGCTCTCTCAGCCTTTCCTCATAAGAGAGATGCTCCAGTCCCCTAATCATCTTTGTAGCCCTTCGCTGGACTTGCTCCAGTAGTGCCACATCCCTCTTGTGCTGGGGAGCCCAGAACTGGACGCAGTACTCCAGRTGTGGCCTCACCAGGGCTGAGTAGAGGGGGAGAATCACCTCCTTCGACCTGCTGGCAACACTCTYCCTGATGCACCCCAGGAGACCATTGGCCTTCTTGACCACAAGGGCACATTGCTGCCTCATGCTTAACTTGGTGTCCACCAGCACTCCCAGGTCCTTCTCCGCAGAGCTGCTTTCCAGCAGGTCAACCCCCAACCTGTACTGGTGCATGGGGTTATTCCTCCCCAGGTGCTGATACCATATTTAGCCTGTGCAGAAGGCCAGCAGCCACCAAGACGGAAGGGGAAGAGCTAGTATAAGCAAAAAAAGCTTTTCCTTATTGTAGAGAATAATAGCCTCTGTGACAGATGTATGGTGCATCTACAGCTGTGCTGGAGCTCCTTGTTTTAGACAACATAGTTGCTGCATTCTAGGCGTCTGCTTTCTAGGACCAGCAAGAATGTCTTCAAGCTAGAGATATTCTTTCCTACCCTTTGCCTCTCTTGTCTTCTGTGGTACTAGGTAAAATTCATCCAAGAGTCGAGAGCCCGGCCAAAGCCCATTCCCAGATAAGCCACACTGAGGTTCTTCCTTTAGGCCTCTGATCCTTGAAAGCATTTCAGTGTTTCTATTAAAATCGGTAGGTGGTAAGCTCCTTCATATTTTGACAATTTGAACCTTCAGGACCTACCCAAATGTGCTTGGTATGTATGTATGTCTGTGTCTCTCTCCATACAAACACACCCACCCCTATACATATACCTTGACATAGTCTCCCAAATTGTCCGTGAAGGGAATGCCTCATTGATAATGGATACGCTGCAAATGAAAAATATGAGAAAATTAGCAATATATTTTTTTCACCTCAGCATTCAAAGTTGGTATGTTCTACTGAGGTAACTGTTACAAAGTTAGAACAGCAAATGAAAGTCAGTTCTGGTCAGATTCATCATAGTTAAATTACATAGCTCAGAAACCATTTAATGATACGAATCTGCAAGATACAGGAGGAGGATTTGGATGGCTCCATTGCAGTGGTATTTCAGACCACCAATGGGCAACCCCATTTCCTATAAAGCACTGAATATCCTCCGCATTAGTTCAAACCATCCACGTACTAATACAACCTCACAGGATCAATCCATCACTAAGCAGGTGCATATTAAGCATTGCTCAAAAGGCCTCAGAGATAATTCTCAAGCTGTCAATTTTAAGGAGATAGAAGTCTCATTACAGCACAGAAACAGGTCCAAGGCCTGGGTCCTATTCCCCATCATCACTGGGGGCTATCAGAGTCATCCTGAGGCCATTCAGAAGTAGTGCCAGGGGTTGGAGCAGCCCCAGGAAGCCCCAGGGCTGTGATGAGCGCTGCTGTGGCCCAGCTGAGGCTCATGCTCCAGGCTAACTACCTTTGCATGTCCAGACAGTGGGGTGCTTAAAATAGCAGCAGCAGTAAGTTGTTTGCCTCAGCCTAGGCCCTCTGAAGTGTTAACATGAGGAAGCTGAGTGGAAATTAATCTAGATAAGAGATTTTTACACTGTCTCTTATGTGAAAGGTTTAAGTGTCCATTGCATTTAAGTTTGGCAGTAAAGAGGAAAGACAAGAAAGCTAATGAGTAATCATTAAAGATTCTCAGCTCTTGTGTGTAAGCATAAAAACATGACATGGCAGCAACAGTTCTGACTATAATTATAAAGATTTATAGGCCTGAGTCACCATTATCATAAGCCATTCAGTCTTGCCTGGGTTATAAATAACTCCACTGAGTAGTTACAAGCAAAGGTTTAAGACGGAGGRTTAAGTAACAGCATTTGCCTCTCCAGTCAGAGGAAGAAGGCTAAACAGAGATTCAGCAGCATCAAATAATATTAAAACAAATCAAAAACCAAATGACCACTGAAAAGGACAAAGAATGTAAATGAATATAAATAATTGCACTGTGCTCTTCTCAACCATGTGTGTGATCACTAAATAATCCATCTGATTTCTTTAGCCCAGGATCTGCAGACTGGTGTCCTCTAGTGTGTGAATCATAAAATGTATGCAGATGACTATTTCTGTTACCCGAGGTAGTGCAGAAGGCACAGATCAGGCAGAAATAATTGCAACCAATAATCCTGCTTCATTCTGTCAATGAAGAGGGAGCCTGCAAAAATAAACACCTTCATTTAAAACTCTCAGCTTTCAGTGTAATGGGGTTTAGACCTCAAGTGCTGAGTCCTACTCTAGTAAAAATAGCTGTTTTTTCTTCAGGGGGTGACAAGGAAGTCAACAATGCTAATTTCACTGTTTGTCCCAGTCCATCTGCATATAAATCATCCCTCAAAAAAATGGGAGAGCAATGGCAAGTTCTTCAGGCAGACTGGAACAAAGCCTCTTTCCAGATCTCAGGCTTGAATCTTTTCCTATAACATCCAGAGTCCTTCTGAAAACATTTGGGCTGTGTGGTCTTTAAAAATAATGCAAAAAAGTTCACAAAAACACATGGCTGTTTTCTGTACTTTGTGACCCTGACATGTGGGCACTATTGTCTCTTAGCAGGGTAGGACTCCCTGCCAGAAACAGTGTTTTCAGAGGCAGTGAAGTTGTTTATACCAACAGCAGAGACAAGAGGGGAGAAGCCTTTGTGTTCCCTGCTAATGCAGGAACCTAAATGACATTCCCTCATTAAACTGAGTTGCGCTAGTATCATTTTTCTGGACTGTGCTACTTCATCAATGAGGAAATTGTAAAGCCATGCAACAACTTTTGCTGGAGTTCTCACTGTGCGCAGCTGACAAGCTCTGGCAATGCATGCTAGAGTAGCTTTAAGAAGCTACCACCTCCAGCTGTCCACTCTGCCTCTCTGCTAGAAATGGCCACCATGGAGGAGGGACAGCAGAAGCAAATGTGTGCTGGCTCCTCAGCTGCTGTAATTTATAGCCTGACATATTAACTTAAACTGAAATGGATGGTGGTTTCAGATAACAGGCTGATTTGTGAACTGCAGTTGTGAGGAGCCAAAGCATGTCCTCCTGTGCTGCCCCTGCCTTGGAGGTGATAACTTTTAATGTCTCCCCAAATAATTGTCAGAGCTCTTCTGAAAGAGCTCTGCGGTCAGCCAAATACAATCTCTCCTCAGGAACAGCGAGTTTCACATAAGGATGGAATTTCACCTGTGAAAGATGGAGTGAATTAGCTAAAACCCACTTTTGGAAAGGTAGGCGGGAATGCTGCAGTAAGACATGCTGTGTGACAGCATGCAAGATGCAGAAAGAACAGCAGTGTAATGGCAGCTGACTACTCAGACTGATTCCAATCACCACCACTAATAGGCTGACTTGTCTGATATGTGTGGCACATGAGTGATATTCAAAGTAACTGCCACCCAGACATTAAATCCGCTGTCACCATCTCTGTCACATATTCAGCTTTTGCCAGCACTGAACATAAGATGACAATTTAATCCTCACATGGAGATAACAGTAACACAGCTGGTATAACAGCGTGCTAAGACTTCAGCCCTCACAGGTCTTACATCTGCTCTCTTACAGCTTTGGAAAAGAATCACCCATAAAATATGTGAGAACTAAGAACTCAGCGTGAGTGAACCAATTAGAACAAAATAAGAACTAAGAAAAAAGTTTAGATTTCAAGCTTCATAGGGAATATTATACTTTTGCCGATACATCACGCAAACACATGGCTGGTGCTTAATAAACATTCAGAAACTTATCACAGGTAGCAAAGATGATGATGCGTATTCCCTGCTCAAAGCCTGCACTTGCACCACTGCAGATTTTATCTCTTTCTAGGTTATTCATGTAACACTTACTTTCGCACCTTAGTTGTTTCTGGTGCTGCAAAACCTGAAGAAAGGCTGTTCTAACCCTACCGGCACAGGAAATCATGGCAACACTGTAAGAGACTTTCACTTCCTGGGATTCACAGCCCATTTACTCCATAGTTAGTAGGATTTAAACCCACAGAGGAAGATCCACAGTGGGTTTCAAGTTCAATTTCTTAACCACCCTGTGTCAGCCACTCACACTTAAGAGGCAGTCTCTCTTAACTGTCAGACCCTCTGGGACATGCTCATTGTTCATTCGTAAAAACAGGCAAGATTAGATACTAAAACTTATTTCTGAATTTGTTTTTATTACTAAAGATCTCACAGAAGCCCTGTGTATTCACCACTCTTCTAAATGTGACAGAAAAGATATATAAACAAAAGTATGATATAGGCCAAGTAGAGTTGTAAACACTAGGCTTTTAACATTGCAAGTGCAGATCGGATGGTCACTTTGTTTACTCAGTAGTCTGAAGCAATTTAAATGAAGCCTTTAAGATGAAGCATTTGTATAAAACTATTCATTTTTCTTATAGCAATGATAACTACCATTATGTTCCTGCAATCTTACCTACTTTTGCTCAAATTACATCATCTACAAGAATACTGCCATTGAATTCAAAGGAAGAACATATGAAACCTAAGTTAGATACACAAATATTTGTGGGATCAAAGCTTTAAACTGCCCTGCAGGGACTTAGTCTACAACAGGAACTACTGAAATACTAAGTTTGTTGATGAACTTTTGAAAATAGAAAGCACTATCCATTAATTGCTTACATGTGGCCACAGTGTCAGGACTCTGCAAGAGGCTGTATTTTTCCACAAACAATGGCTACAATGTAGTTTTCAACACATCTAATTCATTTTTTTAATAAAATACACCAAAGCTTAGGCGGGCCATGAAAATGGAGCTCTCTTTTCATGTCAGGCTGCCAAAATTGATGAACTCCTTTTGGAATTAACAAAAAGCGCTTGAGTGAAGCCGACAAACACCCTTCTGATACTTTGCATGGGTTGCCACCCCATGATAAACACATATGTACTACATTGAATCAAACCTTAGAGGGCCCAGCTTTGCGCTGAAATGACCGCCACCGCCGCACTGGCGGGAAACATTCCTCCTCGAGGCTTTTCCAGAAGTTTCCACGCCCGCCCGGGGGAGGAGGCGCGCACGCGCGAAGCGCGGCCCGGGCGGGCAGGCGGGTTCCCCGCCTCCTCCCGCGCCGCCCTGCGGCTCGACGCGGGACGGTTGCAGCCGCGGGGAGCGTCCGCGCCCAGCGCCCAGCGCCCCGCGCCCCGCGGCGGCCCGTTACCGGCCCGTTAACAGCCCGCCGCGCGAGGTGGAGCCACAGCGCGGCTCGGCGGGGAGCCGGGCCCAATACGGGCCTGTCTTGCTGTTGCCATGCGAGCGGGGCCGCTTGTGGCCAATCAGGAGCGAGCGCCGCTGTTACTGCGGCAGCAGCCTCCCGGCAACAGGAGAGCTTCGGGGCAGCGCGAAAGGGGCCCGGCACCTGCCGGCCCGCCTGGCTGTTCCCCCCTGCCCCCCCCGGCTGCCGCCGCCGGCGGGCAGGTAATGGGGGGCCGCGGAGGGAAGGAGGGAGCCCGCCCGCCCGCCTCAGCTCGGTGTAGGGCCGTCGAGGAGAGCGGCGAGGCCGGCCCGGGCGCAGGGGCCGCTCGGGGTGCCCGCCGCGGCCGCTGTGGGCGGCGGTTGCTCGGCGGGGGGGTGGGGGAGGAACCGCGAGCCCGATCCCTGTCAGCGGTGGGGCTGCAGGGTAGGGCTGTGGGAAGGGCAGCGAGGCCTCCACTGTTTCATTCGACGGGAGTAAAGAAGTACATGATCCTGCTCTCAGGGGGAAGGCTATCTCTAATTCCCCCTGATTGGGAGGAAAACTTCTTATGTGCAAGTTATTCCCCAGTTCCATTTGTCCGAAGGGCTTYTTTCATTTTCCTCTGAAGTACCTGGAAGAGAGAAGTTGTACAGTCCAAGAGCTAGATGGGCCAATAGTCTGTTATTGTATCCCATCCTAGAGCCTGTCCTGAGAGCAAGAATGACCTGTTCGCATTGGTGAAGTACAGGGCGGTATAGGGGGAGGCCTGTGTGCTTTTGAATGACTTGAACTTCCCTTTTTGAAAATGTTGCAGGTTGGATTTAACTTTTCAGGAATGTCTGCTTTTGGAACACTAAGCTACATAGTCCCTGACCTCGTAATATGTAAAATTCTCTTAACCAAACAAAGTACGCATCCTGTAGGTTGTCTGTCTTTTGCATTGCTCATCAGAATTGAATTTTGGAGTGGAAATATTCATATTTGCTCAAGAACCATCACCGGCTGCACTGAGAAGGCTATCACCACTGACTACAAAACTAGAAGGTGCCAGGTCCTCTGCCTGATCAGTAGGAGGTATGTTTCCAGCTTTACTACCTTCTTTGATATACGCAGGCACAAATGAGAAGGTTAAGCCAATTGGATAACATTAGACCTTTTAAGGGGCAGAGCACTTGGAGGTGATTTGTCTGCATGAGTGATACGTGTGCCAGAATCTGAAAAGCTCTGCCTTAGTGTGTCACGTAGGCTGAACCTACATGAGGGAGAAGATACAGTATTGGAGCAGCTGCTCATTCTTTCTAGAGAGGCTTTCATGTTTGTTTGCTACTGTTTTGCACTTCCCACAGAGCAAGTGCCACTACTGTTTTCCCTGGTTCACATGAGCCTGTACAAAATGAGGAGAAAACTTCTTTGTTCAACCTACAAGTAGGACAAACCCTGGCTCTGTATAGACCAGATTTCTAGAATCAACCTTCTCCCCTCAATGGAAAGAGAATAGGGAGGAGTAGCAACTGCAGACTGAGAATACATTAATTGAAGATTTTATAATTTCAATTAGGGAGATAGAAAAGTAAAGTAACACGAAGACACTATCTATACAAAGGATAGCCTRTAATTTGCATACCAGAATCTGTCATATGGCTAAAAAGCACGGGAAAAGATGCCGTGTACCCCAGAGACAGGAAGCCCCAAGAACAGTTGGTAGGTGGGAGATAACAGTGACTCCCCAAGAAGTCTCTGCTTCACCCACCATTTGGATGCCAGAGTGACTTGCTGTAGAAGCCTCTGGGTAGCCCATTCCAGATCACCCAGCAGCTTGTACTCTAATGTGGCTCTGCTGCCAGTCATTTGATGTAACCCCATGGTGTGAACAACAAATTTGCTAAAACAATTAACTATTCACTCTTCATATGCATGGGAGAACTCATAACCTTAATTGTTCTCTTACAATTACAGAGACTAGGCACTCTTTCAAGGAGAGAGAAACAATTAAAGGTAAGGTTGCAGCTATCCTTTTCTTTTAAGATATATAAAACAGAGTATGTCAGACTTTTTTTAAAAAAAAAAAAGGTAAAAGAAAATGAAGGTGAGACTTGTTATCTGCCTTGCCAAACACAATACAAAATACTGAAGCTTACAGAAATAAATAGAAAAAGCAAGGAAGTAGAGCTTCATTTATCCTTGTAAGAAAAGAAAAGGACATGGTCCTATGGTTTGTCTGAAACAGTTTGTCTGAAATAATGTTTCCTCATTATTCTATTAGTAAAAAACTGTCTTCTACTTTTCTATCCAAACGCCAGAAATATATTTATATCCATCTGTAAGACCCATCCATCTTATAACTATAGTCAAACATTGCTCAGATGCAGGATCTTCATGTATAGACACTTGGGGAGCTTTTATCACTTATTTTTTCCTCATTTCAATAATTTAAGGGCCAAATCCCTCAGTGGCTGTAAATACTGTAATTCTCTTGAAGATAGGAAAGCAAGCAGAGCTATTCTGATTTATGGTAGCTGAGGATCTTGCCCTAAGACTAGTAGGAGTGTGCTTAAGAGGTCATAAATCAGATCTGCTGCTTATATCTGTATGCATCAGTGTGAATTCCATGTAACATATAAATCAGGAGCTATTTAGTGCAGCTGCATTATTCCTGATTCATGCATTGATATTTTGCTGGTGTAAAGGTGGTCTAAATGAGAAGAGAACCAAACTTTAAAATTGCTCTGTGTAGTAATCATTGACTTTCAGTACATGGACTCCTTATGACCGTAAGACTCTTCAGAAATAGCCCATGGACCTATGAAAAATAACTAAGAAGGGCAAGCCTATTGTCAGAAGACCGACATTGACTGGACRTGGATGTATACTTCCACCAGAACATGTCCAGGAATCCAAAAAAACACCAATTGCATTTGGTTTCTGCAGGAGCCGTTTAGGGCTCCATCCAGATTTTGTGAAGTCAAAAGCAAGTTTTGCTAATGACTTCATTAACAGCAGGCTGTGCTTCTTTTTAACCATTTATTATTATTATTATTATTATTCTAGCCAAATTACCAAGTCACATAGCTGCTGCTGTCTTTGCTCTTTGAGTGGTCCTTTTGCTAAGAAATTAATTTAAACCCACAAGGATGTCTGGGAAAGCAGTAAATAGGCCAGAGTAGCGCTGAAGAGTCTGAATTTTTCTCTGGCTTGGGCATGATACAGATAGCTGGCATAATCTGTTTATTGTCAAAACCCCAGTACCTGAGCTAGTGCTTGGTGATGCTCAGAAGGGAAATGGCAGAGCAGGCTTGCATTTGTTTGTTTCAAATACTCTTACTGTCTGCTCAGATTTGATAGGTTAGATCTTGGCAGCCAGAACCCTTTCATTTAGCATGGTAATTTGAGCTCTCTGGGCCTCTGGGAAATAGACCCTCCTTGTTTAMAGTTTCCAGGCAGCCAAACTTGCATGGGTGCTATTACAAGTGTATCAGCCAAGTGATTGTAGTAATGATGACGCTTAGTCATGTATCAGATGAACAGGAAATAGTTGTTTTCCACCTGAATGGTGGAGAAAGAATGCTTGGAGGTTAATTTCTTTAAATGGATGGCTACAGAGTTAGGGCTTCTGCCAGGGGTTACTGCTGTAGATGGGCTATGCTAGTAAATTAAGTGTGCTTGTGACTGTTTCTTGGCACTGAGAAGAACTGGCATGGAATAGTCCATGTCCAGACTGATAAATTTTCTCATTCTTTTATAAAACCCTCTTAAAAGGCTGGCTGCATGCACATTGCCCATTGGGAATGGTTTCTGGCCAAGTTAACTCCTGAAATGTGCCTAAGAAGCTGCTTGACCCAAGCTATGGTTTGGGTCAAAACCTAACCAGAGACTGTTCTAACAATTTGACTGTGCAGAGAATGAAGTTGCAGTGCCCAGGGACAGTACCCAGTACAGCTTAATTTGCTGCTTGTTAAGTAGTGGGTGTGGTCTGCTCAGATCTACTGAATTTGTTTGATAACATGAAAATAAGACTACTCAAGTTATCAGAAAGGGTTTGTTTGTTTTTCTTCCTAGGAGTAGTCCAAAGCACTGGGCTAAGCAATGGAAACTTCAGGCTTTTGAGGTGTGATGTATTGTTTGTTTTGGGGCTTGGGGTAGGGGAGGGAAGGCTCTTCTATCTCTGTGAAATGCTGTACAGTGCTGCATTTTTAATAGAGGGCTAATAAAGTCTTGCTCTTGTCCCACCATTTTTACTTAGTTGTGTTGGCTCTGCTTTATTTTTACTTTTCAATCTCCTTACAYGGAATTTACTAAACCTCCTACATGGCTTTTGTTATTTGTATATAACATGCTGGATTTTCAAAATGCTCTAGAAATCACAGAGTTTCCTCCACTAACGTTTGCCTTTTGTACTGTGGTAACTGAATGGCAGGAGCTAGATGCAATTGATTGGCACATATCAGAGAGCGACAGAAATATTCTACTCTCTGTCATTCATTCTGAGGAGGAGCCAAATTTCTGGTTTCAAATTACATTTATAAAAAGGAAAACAGGGGCTCAGACTTTTAAAATATTTCCTCTGAAGTGTTAGATTGGGTTAACTACGTAAGTATCAATAGAATTACCCTGTGATGCAGTGCATAAGACTGAAACTATTTGAAAGTATTTGTATGACTAATGACCATAAAATAGTGTGTAAGAGACTGGGTGATAGCACCGTCACCTAGATCCTCTTATTCTGTTAGCACTTAAGACATGTTCCAAAGGGGCAAAGACAAATGCCTCAGCATATCTGAATAAGCCATAGAGCAGCAGCTCCCAAACTTTTGAGTCACAGAGCAGTGTCAATTCTCAGAATTTCTAGCAAGAGTTCTTATAATGGTGTTTGTAATCCTAAGTGCTATTCAAGTTGTGTGGGTGCACGGAGCAGATGCAGACCACTTAATGTTGCTTAGTGGGTCACCACTGAGCCGTACTTAGGAAACCATTGTGTATGCCATGCAATACTGTCTCTGTCCAATTATTTTCCCTGCTAGCTTTTCTGATTATACTTACTGTGTAGTTTGCCTCAGATTTCCTGGTGAGGAAAATTACTAATAGCTCTTCATGAAACAGAGTAATTAGTGTAATRAGCTGCTGTCTGGTACAGGCATTTTTCTCCTGCAAAAGTCTGTAATAAACATCTAAGCAACTTAACTGTTTAGTTAAAATAGCAGGTTTTTTAAACTAAAATGTTGCATTTTTTTAATGTCCATAACCTTCAAGATAATAGCCAAAAACCCTTTGACAGATAATTCTCTGTTATTTGGTAAATGAGTTAGTCTATTAATGTCTCTTACTCTAAACTGTGTATTTGAAAGCACCAACATAGCAGATAGTTCTAGCTGACTAGCAGTGACCAGATGAAAGGAGTCCAACGTTTCTGTGGCTGTGCTGGATACTGTCACAGACAAAATTTTTATCAGCAAATTAGGCTTCATGTCAAGAAATCAGTTTTTCTCTCTTGTTGCTGTTGCCAGCCACACTGCTTCTTTTTGTGTCCTATATTTTAATATACTSTCATAATTCTGTTTTAAATCCAGGGGAGACCATGGCCAGAGTGGCAAATGCGGAAGACTTAAGTGCCTTACGTCTCTCCTCTCAAGGAATCACATTTGCCCCACGACCTCAGTCTAAACAAAGCAGAGTATCGTTGTGTGGCAGCAGGCAGAATTCAATTAAATCAAGTGTGGGTTTGTACTGAGATCTAAGTTTTCATAGCCTTGGGACTTTAAATCAAAATCCTTCAATTGTTGAGAGGACAAGCTCTGCCTAGCTTGCAGGTGGTGTTGCCCCCTCAATCCTTTCTGTCCTATTATTTGCTTTGGGGTCAGTGGTGCCTTTAAGCATAGCAAGTTGCCGTGGCCAAGGATCCTTTGTGCCATGTAGGGTTGTCTGAGGCATGTTTTGTGAAGTGCTTTGGGAGAAGGTACACCGCATTCCCTGGATCCTTTGGACACCAACAAAATCAATCTTGCTCTATTTATGGAGAGAGGGTGGAGGAGGGAGCAGTGGCCCTTCTCACCTGACTCCTCTTCCTCCTGCTTGCATACTGGTAGGGAAACAGGGTCTTTACTTTCTTCCCTTCTCTGCAGTCCATTGGATTGTGAGAGAGAGATTCCTACTTTGGACCTCTGTCTCACTCATATTCTTAAATCACTACAAGATAACTGTTGCCAATTATTGCACATTATTAGACTCGATATACATCTTATCCTTTAGGAAATCATTTGAAATGGCTAAACACCACAGAAAGCTCATTTTTTTGGAGCAGTAAGATTTATAGTTTGTTCCAATCAAGTATGAATTTGCTGCTAATCCCAAAGTGGACATTTCTCTTGCAAGTGATTTTAAATTATTATCATGCAAGGCTTCCTCCATCACAGTTCATGTCACTTTTTCTTCTCTTTTTGCCATGTAGTTTTAGATTTAGGGTCAGATTCATTTTAGGAGTAAGCTGTGACAGCGCTATTGATTTCACCGAAGCTGTATCCAGCTGTGAATTTGAATGCTTTCTTTTGTCAGAATGGCTCAGAGTTAAAATGAGATGTACAAGGCATCCATGATTGTATGTTTTCTTTGTAAGAAAGGGATGAGCACAAGAAAAAAGTTGGCTCCTGTAAAACTGCAACAAAGCTGTAAATAACAAAAAGCCACATTTTGCCATCTTCCTTCTTGTAAACAAAGCTTCCTCTGAAGGCAACTACATTTTGTTTGAGAGCAGATCCTAGACTAAAGTATGGAAAAAATGTAAATGCATATGAACTAGCCTCTGTGTTCAGATTCATGTATAAAACCCCCATTGATTCAAGTGGTAGGTAATTAAATGCTCATAGCTGTGGCTGAACCTGTCTCATTAATAATCCAAAAGAAACATCAGGCCAAATCTTTTGGTCCTTGTTTAATTCTTATTCAGGTCTAATGAGAGCCAGAGGTGTTTGAAGTAATAGAAGGCATCCCTGTACGCTACATTGCACTGTCAAGTAGTTTCACTCTCTTCATTGCCAGGCATGGTTTTAGGAGGAGGGGGCTGACATGCTCTAAAAGACTTAGGAGTGGTAGACTCCACATGCAGACAATGAATGGTGACCCCACTGGTAGATGATATCTCTACCCAAGGCTCAATAACTGAATAAAGTCTCTAACTTTTACAAGGTGAAGAGATCCTATCTGTAGTCTGAAATGGGAGGGCTATTGTCAAAGAATGTGCCTATGTACTGTGACTTTATTTGTTGTTTTTTTAACTTTGAACACGTAACTGCATATTTCAAGTTCCTGTTTTGGCTATAGTATCAGAAAAAGATGTGGGTATCTTATTAAAATACTTACAATTGTTTTCATTTATTGCTTTCAAATCAGTGGACAAAAAATAACTGATTTGCTTGTATATCTCTGGAGATAAACTGGTTTATACTGAAATCTCAGAAAAATATGTGACTTCGCCAGGCTTAGGAGTGTGTGATGACTGCCTAATATATTTTACAGCTGCATCTGTGAGCTCTGTCCCAGATCCCACATTGTTCTCCCAGGACATTGGGCAGATCTTACTTCAAAAGACAGCTGAAAAAGAAGATGAACTGAAAAAAGCATTTCAGACTCTTGATGTTGGTCAGACCCTGACAGTCACAAAGGGTGAATTCAGGAGAGTGATTGAAACTTTTCTTTTCCCTCTAACACAAGCCGAATTTGATGCTATGCTGGCAGAGGTATGCTATGTCATTGCTGTTTATAATCATTTAGAGGCTGTTCTTATTGATGTCAAGAACAAAATTTCCACAGGTTTCAATGGGAGCAAGTTCCAAACCAGTGTTATGAAAGAGATGCTAGACACAATCACATCTTTATGTGAGTAGTTCAAATGAAAGCAGTAGAAAAGTTGCAAAAAAAAAAAAAAAAAAAAGTGAGCTGGATTTGGCCATTGGTATTTTAAGAGGATTCTGTCTGTGTGGCTTGTCTCACTAGTTGAAAGAGTTGCAATTTACTAGTAGAATCGGTGATTAAAAAACAAAACAAAACAAACCTTGCAGCTTAAACTAATATACCTGCAGTGTTACTAATGTGGGTAGATTAGATTGTAAACTATGAATCAGAGACCAGGTGCTTTTTGCCTGTACTGGGAGTTTCTTGGCTAACTTCTGGTATTTGCCACTTTATAGTCAGAGTGGACTTTAAGGAACACAGGGTGTTCACATGATACTGTGACTGACACTTATCCAAAGCAGGGGAGGATTCTGAAGCACAGTCTGCACCAGCGTTATTGTGTAATTAAAGTTCTGTTCGGAAAGTGTAAGAGATGTTAAGGTTTATATCCTTTTCTAATAAGTTTGATTGTTGACTCTTGTTTAATGTGGGTGAGCTGGGCTACTATAGTTGCATTTTAAACTAATTGGTCTGTAAAAGGCTAACTCCATTTTAGCTGAGAGTGATGTTAAATTCCTTGCTAATACTAAATCATTAATATGGGGACACATATACACCTAAAACACATTAAATATTCTTTTTGAATAACAGAAGAATGTGTCGCAGACACTGATGAGAATGAATATACTTTCACAAATAGATGTAAAAGATCACAGAGCTAGAGAAATGACAAATCCTTCTTTTACAAGATGGAAAGACTTGTAGGCTATAACTTCTCATTGGGGGATTTGCCAGATATTAAATTCATGCTCTGCTTAATTCTGGACAAGTTGCTGATAAGAAATAATGTATGATGCACAGAACAAAAGCAAGGTTATAAGATGCATTTATTTTTGTATTTTTAAAAAAAGAATAAATTAGTAATGCAAATGGAAGTATTTAAAAACATCTGTTATCACTACAGGTCTTATCCATGGTCTTATCCATGGTCTTATCCATGGTCTTATCCATGGTCTTATCCATGGTCTTATCCATGGTCTTATCCATGGTCTTATCCATGGTCTTATCCATGGTCTTATCCATGTTCACTGAAATACAGATCCCAAATATTGGCAAAGTTACTGTGCCATATCTTGACTTCCTGTCAAAGTTCACTGAAATTGCCAAAGGTACCAGCATGCTAAAAAGGTAAGCGTTTCATATTATGCACCCTAAATTGTAGTCATTGTAGCCTAGCTTTCAAGGCAGAATCTAGCTTCTCATGTGAGCTTCTAGTGAAATAGAGATACAACAAATTCTTTTCTAAAACTGCTTTTTTTTCTTCTGAATATGTAATTGGTGTAGTTGCCATAGGAATGTTATTTGATTGCCAAAGGGAAGGGAATGGTCTGCTAAGCCATTGATCTGCTAATGGAAATACATGAACCTTGAAGACTTATCAGTAAGAGTTATTATATATGAAAGAAATTATAAACAATTGCATTTAAGAGGGATTCAAAAAGGTATTACTCAGCTTGCCCTGTCTTTAAGTGAAATACAGAATCCAAGATAAAGGTCTCAGTAATGAGAAAGTTACAATGTTACAGGATTCATTCCTTTAGAAGTAAATAACCTGTGTACCTCTTCACTTCCAATGCAAGTAACTTTTCAGCAGTAAAGTTGAAGAGACACCAACTTTGTGTGGACTGGGATTCTTCTGTTTCAATGAAGAATGCTATTTGAAAAGTAAAATGGAAAGTAGAGCCATACTCTGCATAAAAATAAATAAAATAAAAAATTCTGTACGCTCACAGTAGCTTTCTCGGTGGAGCACTGAATGTTTTCCACCACCACACTTTTCCTCCCCACCCCCAGTGCAATGTAAAGGATGGAATTCTGCAGGGGGGATCTGCAGGGAAATTCCTTCTCCTTCAGTTTGTACTGTGGTTGTATGATCTGGGCTTCAATAAAGAATTGCCTCAGAAAATATTATGTAAATTCCAGTCCAGCTTTGTTCCCAGCAAGTGCAAAGCTAAGAAAACTCTCAGACAAAGAGTGAATGAAAGAATGTAATACTGAGGATACAAAAATGGGATTAGGACTTTGAAAGGAGGCAGGAGGAAGAAGAGCAGCAGCAAAAGAAAAGCAGAAAAAGGGAGGGACCTAAGCCACTCTCTCTGAGACAGAGGAGCTTAAAAAATTCTAATTAATTAGTGAAAACTAATTAAATAACAAATGAGGGATCTTTCATGGAGTAAAAGGTTAATCTTTTCTTAATTACATGGAAAATAATAAAAATGGTAAAGCTTATTGTATACTTGGGGTTAGATTTTTCTCTAACTTTCAAGAAGAATATAGAAGATATTGCTCTTGATTTACATTTAAACTCACTAAAACGTAGAAGGTAAGGATCATGCTTAGAAGATATTGTCTTTTGGCTAGCTAGTTTGTTAGAGAACTTCACTGAAAATGTGTGCAATGTAGGGAAGCAAAAATAAGGGTAGGATTGTTATAGCTGTGAATATGTGTATATATAATTTCACCACTAGAGGGCAGTATAGGTGCTGTTTTTCCGAAGACGTTTTGCTGAGAGGGCTTATTAGACTTGCTTTCTCTCCTGGTTTGAAACTCAGGCAATTCCACTGAATTCAGAGGCTGAAATTATGGCAGGGCTTGGCTTTTAGGACTTTATCACACAAATACAGATATGAATAAAACTCCAGGAGCAGGCACTTGAGGCTGAAACCACTGAATAGGACTCAGCATCCGGAGAACCCACTTGGGAATGTAATCTTTGCTAATAGTTGACAATGAAAATGACCTGTTCTTTTGCTTGATGCACGTCAATGGCAAGAGGAAAAAAAGCAAAAGCAAGTTAATGTAGTATCTTTCTTATTTTTTTATTTTTATATTAAAAAGAATTTTAAAAGTTCCTCGTAATGGGTGGATCTCAGATTTGTGCTGAGGGGGAGAGGTATCCATTGCTGTCTGAGGGAACACTTGATGAGAGTAGAGGGAAAGGGAGAACTGGCACTCTAACTTTTCTGTCTTCAAGATTCCCATGTCCTACATCATCCCAAGGGCCAAATCCAGCTGCTAATAGCCCTTTATGTCCCTTATAGCAGCCAAAAAAAGCTACTTGACCACAAATGTTCTGCACTAACAGCCATCATGCTTGTGGTAGAGGAGCAGCTGCCACATCTCTCTTCTGCCAAGGGATCTCARTTTGTGGACATTTTCTCCAGGAGCAGTGCAGGGCTGTGAACAACAGCTAGAATGAAAGCAGGATCAAGCCACTTTCATATGTGTTTAGTTTTTTGCATGCTAAGGCAAAACTCCCACTGATGTCAATACAATGGTCTTCAACAATACTATAATGCACTTGTGTTATACATACATCTAATCTTTTTTATGGTACTATTTATTTTTAGGTTGAACAACAGCCAAAGTAGCCAAACAATGTCATTAAGTCAACTGGAATCCCTCCTCAAAGAGAAAGTATGTTGATCAGGGTAATAATACCAACTAAATGCTGGTATAGTAATTCACTTCAGATATAATAATAAATATTTGGTGCTGCTGATGTACTGATATTAACTTAGTAAAATGTTTAGAAGGATGCTGCCATGTGGTTCCATAATACAGATCTGGTCAGAGTGGTATATTTGGGTTTTGTTGTTGTTTGTGTATGTGCGTGTGTGTGTGTGTGTGTGTGTGTGTGTTTGTTTTTTAATGATGCTAAAATACTAAGTAGTATTTTGGAAGCTTCTGCTCTAATCTGCACTGAGAATCCCTTTTTAGCATCAGAAACCTAAGCACTCTTCTCTTTTGAGCAGTCTTGCAACAGATCTCTGGCATAGGATTGCCTTAGTCCCACTGTGATTTTATTTCTCAATTACTAAGTGCTTCTGGCTCAAATAACAAGACCTGATTTATTTAAGGAACCAGATTCTCCATGGCAGTACAATTTCTGTAATTGTTTACCTGTTTGCAATACTGGTGTAAAATATTTTATCATAGCAGAAGAATGGCATTTTAGGCATTTGTATTCTTTTTACTTAAAAGTATTCAGCCACCTGATTGCTCGAGCTACTGAAATCTCTGATGCAATTTTGAACAGCAGAAAAACTTTTTTTTTTTTTAAGATTGGTGAAGAAGTGGTTTTGTGACCATGGGAAAGCTAGGAGGGGTTTTTTTCCTTTTTTTTTTTTTTTTTTTCCTTCTTCATAGACTGAGCCAATGCAAATCTGTCCATCACCATTGTGATCTTGTATTATATTTGGATATTTTTAAGGTAACCTGATGCCAGATATCATGCCTGATAATAGTTACTATTTTCAAGGACACAGAGCTCCTCAGGAAAGTATTCTTCTAGAGCATTGTGTGAGTCTGCTGCCTCTACCCCAAGACTCTTCATAGAAGGAAAACATRCATTAAACATAACCTGATGTAAATTCCAAGGAAAATCCAACCTCCTTCTGTGCTTGGCATGGGCTTGGCCTGTAATTTGGGAGGGTGAAATAAAGTCTTTCTGATTTCACAGCTGTTATTGCACCTCAGGGCTGCACTAGTGTTTGCAACCCATTTGCTTCCCTTACACTAAGAAGGACATCTGAATGTATCCTCACTCTAGTCTGAATAAAATATTAACATATCGCAAGGCTGTTAGGACAGATTGTATCCAAGACAATCTTTCCTCATTGTAGAAAAGCCTATCAATCATAGCTGGGTATAGTTGTTATTAATGTCATAGCTTTTATTCATTTGGCTATATGCAGCTAACTGAAGAGTAACATTTACGTTTTCRTGTTAAGCATTTCCTATCACAAAAGAAAGAGCTGAAATGTCTTCTTATTATTAAGTTTATGAATTGAAAATATCCTCCAAAGGCCTAATCAGAATTCTGGCACATTTAGTTTACAAGGTTCTGTAGTATGTTTTTTAAGGACATTGTGAAATAGAGCTATTATGTGTATTTTTAGTATATTAACAGAAAATAATAACTTAAGGTGAGATTACTACTACTTAAATATTCCAGCAACAATTCAGCTGAATAAGTATTTCAAGATATGTAAGTGCATCATGTATGCGGATAATTGTTCAGATACACTTAAGAACTCATGCAATCTTTGAAATAAATATTCATCCGTAAAATATCACAATGGTTYGTCCCAAGCCAAACCATATTCTGCTTACATTTGAATGCCCATCATCAGTTAAGGATACGTTTATATTAGTTACTTTGATTGGGTTGTGAAAGAGAACAAACTTCCTAATGCCCTCAATAAAATAAAGAATACCAGCTTTCTCCTTGTAGGGAAAAAAAGAAAGCCATATTCGGACCTCCTACCACATAAACCTGGGCGCATATACCTGTATTTAGGCATTATAACTACTGTAATGGTCAAGATCAAGGAAACAGCAAGTCAGTGAAAAGTCGTAAGGGAACCAAGACCTGACAGACAGTCTTGGCTTTCTTATCACTCTGCTGCACTTAGACGCTGTAGCTGTGCTGACACTTCATTTGATCAGATGATCCAAACACATCCTTGAGTGCTTTTATGATGCTAAAGTTCAGTTGTATTTGTGGGAAGTACGCCTTACTGCCTTTGTAGTTAACCTTACCTGCTTAGTAAAGCAAAGATAAGCTAGGAAAAGATTTTGAATATTTTGAATGTCAGGGCAAAGCTCTTAAGTTTAGCTTTGACTATAGGAGTCCCTCCATCATTTCTAGTCACATGCAATAAAATGTTACTACCAAAGGTCACTGTCTTGGGAAAAGCAAGTTTAAAAGAAAAAAAAAAAAAGATCAAGGAAGAGAAGTAACAGTGTACTGTAGGAAAATGGCCACAATGTTTAGAATCCCTAGTGCTACTTCCTAAGCAAAGCACTTAGCCCAGGAAGCTGGGCCAAATGCTAAACAGATGTGTGCCTGGGTATATGAATGATGGTGCATCAAAGAGCTCTTCTCTACCGACTCAGTGAGTGTTTGAGGAAGTAAGGCAGCAGTGTAGCTGGGATAGTTATGTGCTGCTTTATGTGTGTGCTTTTGTATAACTCCAGAACCCCAGGCCCTTCTTTCCTGTAATCCTGGCCAGCTGATGTCCTGACTGCGTGCTACTGCCCTGGTGCAGCAGAGACCTATTCAATAAAGGGATAAAGGGCTGCTGAGCTCCCAAGCACCTAAACCTGTCATCTTTCTCCGTATCGAGTGAAATTTTACTGGTTTGGCTCCTAGAACTCCAAAACTGGGAGCAGGATTTGATCCCCAATAATATTTGCAAAAGGACATGTCATCACAGAAAGGAGCCTGGATTTCAGTGACATAGTGTTCCTGAATGTTAAAAAATAAGTCTGTGTTCAGGAAATGCTTGCAACCTGAAATAGTTTTTTATAACAGCAAAAAGACTCTCCTGAGGTGAGTCAGTCCCTCCAAATGATACTGTCTCTTTAGGAAAGGAATCTAGCAAGTAAGAAAAGGAAATAATGAAAACTCAATTTGTCAGAGTGCAAAGATGGCTCTATACTGCATGTGCACATCCATTTTATGTGGAAGTCTTTCACTGCTAGCTAGCGTGTGTGAGTGAGACCCCAATTGTTTCTCTTTAAAGATTACTGAAGTACTAGGATTGATGCACTTTACATGAACAGTCTTATTGTAAATGTGAAATGTAAAAATGGGCCTGGAAATTGATTTGTTTTGTATACTCATTGCACAAATTTCAAGGTCTCTGAAAATTGTTAATGGGGTATAAAGGGCTATCAGTATGAACAAGCATCAGGCCCCATATATCTTCCTCACTCCCCCTACTTTTATCTCCCCTCCCCCATTAATTTTGATTTTACATTTATGAGGATCTGAAAATAGTCTAATCCTTTTCTATCTGGTTTGGGCCTATCTTTACCAGCTGGTAAATAGGAAATGTTCACCGCAGGAAGCCAATACTCTGCAGAGTGTAAACAGATGGAGTCAATATAAAGTGACAAGTTAGACTGTGCTACTGAGAATACAGAGCCAAAACTAAGAGCATAACAGTCACGATATTTATTTTGTTCCAATTCATTTGGTACTGAATAGCACTTCATATATGCACAGCTGTGTCCTTCCGTTTTTCACTTTCTTTCTTCTGGTTTGATGATGACTATTTCAAAGAAAAACTTTAATTAAAGATTTTACACAAAATGGCCCAAAGTAGAATATAGAGAAAATGAGCACTGATGTGTTTACAGCAAGAGAAGAATATTTTTCATGCATTTATTTTCTTTCTTTATTTTTTAACAAAACAAACAAAATATGATGCATGTATCTCTCTGTGTGTAATATGCTAGATTGATAGATCTTTGCAGATTGAAATCTTCCATTTGGAGATAAAGCATATCTCATAACTCTGAAAGCTTCCCCTACCCTCTTCTTCCACTGATGCCTTTTGCGGTAGGGTGCTATGAAGGGCAAGAAATCTAAGTGTATATCTCTGCATGGGTGAAGAAGGATAGTCAGACAGAGGGACTGCTACAGTGTTGTCAGACTGTCCTGAGATAGACTGTGGAAGCAAAGTGACTGAGGGTCTTCCTTTCCCTTCCCTGTGTAGTTTGCCTCACATGGAGGAATGCACCTCCTCCTCTCTCCAGAAGGGTATTTTGGAGACCCCATGATATGAGATCTGATGCACGGTCCCTTCAGGAACAGTGACAGGGGCAGTAAGCTTCCAAGCTGTCCTGTGTTGCTGGCTTTGCCTTGAAAGCACATCTGAGTTCTAGTCCTTTTGCCAGAGAGGCTGCCAGGTGTTATTGCATGGGTTTTTCATTGCTAATTTATGCATTTTTGACATATTTTCACAAAAATGGAAGAAGACAGCATGTTTTACCACTGTGTCCCCAACTTACTCCTTATAGCATATTTCTGTAGAATATGCCATTGCTTCCATTAAAATTTTGCTATTTTTGCTTTTTTGGCAAACAATAATCTCCAGATTTCCCATATGTTGTTTATTAGGGTGACAGAGCAACTCTAATGAGGGGCACCAACCGCAAGTTTGAACACACAGATTTTGCTTCTGATCCTTGTGTCAAGGGCAAGCAGCTTTTTTTTTCCTGCAGAAGAAAGACTGGGTCTGTCCCGGTCTCCCCCATGCACATCCCCCTCGACAGGCAAGCCCTCTCAGCACAGCTGTGCAGAACTTCCCTGCCTCCCCATCCAGCCTGCTGTCTTCTCTGGAAAGCACAGTTCTCCTAACCATAATTCTAGGGGCTTGTCTCAGGCATTCCCTAAAGCCTCTCTCTGACTCATTCAATGCCAGAAAGAGGATATATGTTATTTTAGACAGAATTCCAGATTTGGGGGCAACAGGCATGCATGAAAGCCCCTTGCCAGATCATCCATCATTCCTGCCCTTGCCAAATATCTTGAGCTACCAGGCAGGTTCCATGAAGGCTGGGAGAGGGAAGCAACASATGACAGGGGGCACCTTACAAGCCGAGATCTATGAGACATGCAGTTGCTGAGAGAAATGCCTTGGTATATAGTAGTTGGCAATTGCATTGCTAGCAAAATGAACTTCAGTGATTTGTGGCAGGAAGTCTTTTCACAGTAAATTGCAGTCTGCATAAGAGTATGTTTGGAAGTCCTTGCTGTTATGATATCTATAGAAGGATGTGTTTTCAATGGATACCCTTTGTGCTTCTGAAGTATAAGAAAATACTTTTAAAAATTCATTCTCTCCCTTCTTCCCGAGGGATCCCCAAGTGCTTCACATGCATAAATGCTGCTGAAATGCAGTCACTGCTGGGGTGGGGAGCAGCAGCCAGCTGGCATGTGTCAGTGACAACAGAGAACATTATGCCAAAGACGCTATGGCAAGGCCCTGTGGTTGCTAAAAGTGCTGTGATATCCTTCATACTCTGGAGAACAAACAGGAACATTGTTTCTAATGTCTCTGCTGAAAGATTCCGATAGCATAAACTGGTTGGTACTTAGCTTATCTAACCTGTAAGGACGAATGGTCATACCCAACTGGCAGAAAAATGCAAGTGCCAGACATCACGGTATCCAAACCTGTGCTTCACCCATTAAATGGCCCATTTCAGTTAAACCAGTATACAGGGAGAAATTAATATTGTTGCATTTCTCTCTCTGTGAAAAGCTTGGAGTTATGGTGGAAATGTTTTGCCAATCATGGCAAGACAAATTCTAGTCTAGTTTGGTGAAGTCTAATCCTTTTTGATTTGAATTTGGCCATGCTGTCTTAAATATATCACCGTAGGAAAAAAAAACAGTTTTTATGCATAAAAATTGTTTTTCATTCTGTCTTTACCCAGAGAAAAAGTTTTATCCTCTTCCATCCCTTTTCCCCAGGCAGAGTTGCCAAGGAGTAGTCAAATCTGGCTGCCTTGATTCATAGCTACTTTCTGTGAGCAACCTTTGCTTACATCAGTGGATAGTTACAGCCACAAATAGGCCTATATCACTCTGTATAAATGCAGTGGGAGTACCAGACTTGGAATCTCAACCCTTTTGTTTAAAACAAACAAATAAGATACGAAATCCTAGCTCCACTGAAGTCCTGACTTCACTGTGACCAGGATTTCCTCCAACGACTTTTCCTCCTTGTTACTCCTGGTAGCGCTGCAGAGCATATGCAACTGAGATGGATTTAATTCTGGCTTAGGCAGCCGCATTTGAATGAGTGAGCAAGTAGCAGTGGCAGAATCTTTATTATTGCTGCTATTATGTGAGCCAGAAAGAACACAGCCTGGCTTTCAATTCCCAGGTTGTATTTGCAGAAGTAGCAGTTACAATGAGTGATATTTTTTAACAAGGCTTCCGAGCAAATTCAGCATAGAACAGAATAAGCCTGGAACCCTTCAAAATTACTTTTTTGTCAGTTTTCTGTCTGTAAGTTTACTTTAAGGTCCAGATTGCAGAGATTTTTAACAGACTTGGAGAAGGGAGTTGCGATTGTGAAAATGTTAATATATTCATTAATTTGTCCCCTGTATACTTTTTCTATCAGCCCCCTCATCTCCTTGATTTTGGTAATTTTTGAAATGAAGAGAAAAAAAGAATGCTTCAGTACATGTAGAACACAAATAATTAACTGATATTCTGAAAGGCACCGATACTTATGAAATGTGGACCTGCCATGATCTTTGATATTTGGTTTCTAGAAAATACCTAGGTTTCAGTCACTGAAGGAAGAACATTCTTTATCCACTGTTTAATATATGAATTGTATCTGAAATTCATTGCTTTGCCTAAAAGAGTTTTCAAGTTTACCAGTGCCATTCGAAAAGGAAATTGCCTTAGACATTCAATAAATGCAAAATATTCATTTCTTATGGAGTGTTATTGTTACATTTCCTGCCATGCCGGGAAAGGTTGTTCTGTATTATTGAAAGAGGTATAAAATGGCATTTTATATTATATATTAGCAATGCTTTCCGGTGCTTGCGTTTGTGTCAGTTGTGTCAGTATTAGTTTCCTGTTTATTGAAATCACTTGTAATTTGTAGATTGCAAAGAATGTGAAAAGCATTATCAGGAGCTGCAGACTTTTTGACTACAACCATTCAGGACAGATAAAGAGGCACACACTAAGGCATATTCTTGAGATCACCTGTTTTAGGATGAAGGACTCCGAATTTGAAAAGTAAGTAAAATAACAGCTAAGATTTCTCTGTGAGAATCCTAATAAATGATGGGGCCTTTGTGATCTTCTGAATGACACTGGCTGGGGGGTGCTTGCAGGGGGCTAATTTGCCAGTTTATCTGCTGTATGCAAGTTGTAGCCTTCAGCCTTTCTTAACTAAATGAATGCAATAGTATGTAAGGATAAAAATGACAGTAATTCATTCCAGGAGGGATGAGTCGTGCATCAGAATTTAACCCAGCTTCAGTCAGCTTGATTTTCAGGGGTGGGGCAGTGGTAGTGGTAAAGATAGTGGAGAGACATTTGGGAGTCCTCTTGAATGTGGTCTTACAGACAATGACATTTGGGGTGGACTTCCTTGGCCTCAGACCCAGAACAGGATCGAGGAGGCTGAATGAAGGTGCTGGTGCCTACTCATTCCACTCTGATCAAAAGCTGAACAGAAGAGAGAGCGAGAGCCCCAGAGACTTTTTCAGAGAAAGAAGTACTGCGCAGAGGAAAGGATTTCCATACTCTGCTGACGAGGTGTTAGGAGAGCCTGTTAGTTGACCCCTTCAGTTTTTTTAGCTAACACATGAAATACATAAAACCTTCTTGAAATATTATTCAGCAGAACCAGTGGTCCAAGTGGAGAAGACAACATTTGTGTGCAGGACACAGACCTGATTTCTGGATCAAGAGTCCCTCCTCCCTTTCCCAGGGATTTGAAACAGTTGGCTTCTGTATAGGAAGAGGCTTCCCACTCCTGCTGAGATGTGAGTGGTGAAAGCCAAGAGCTATTGCCTCTCATGAGAAAAAAAGATCCTGATAACCAGGTGACTAGTGAAATCTTGCCTTTGAAAAAGGCAGCAGCTCTCATCCACTCTGTTTCATGCTTTTGCTGAATCGCTGCAGGTATTTTGAATACAGCTGCTTTTTTACCCCTGTGGTAGGAGAATGCTGTTATTTGAAATAAAATGGTAGCATGGCTCACCTTCACATCCTGTGCAGCTTGAAGCAGTGAACAGGGAACTCTTGCATGATGGATACTGTGATCTGCTTCCCTTCCCCATAGCATGATTTTCACATAAAATAATATAGTGAAATGGAAACTCAGAGACTGTCTCCAAGAAGGTAAAGCCAGAAAGCAGATAGAGGATTGATTCAGGGGCACAATAATCCAGGCCTGGCACTTGATTCAATGTGAAACTCAGACGTATCACTTAACCTTGTGGACTGGAATCCATGATGCTGTATAGGGGGATAATACTCGCTTACCTCCAAGAGAGGATGTGAAGTTTGTATAGTGTTTGGAAACTAGATTGCTCTGCTTCTTCAATGCTAGGTATTATTAATATTAGGAATCCGCAAGATACTTCAAACATTATGGATCCAGTGCCCCTGCTAGCTTTTACTGACAGAAACTAGCAGAGCGTGCTCTCTCGGAGCAGAGAAGTGGGAATGCGAAGTAGCCAGGGCTTTGACTGCTGTAGAGGATTCAGGAAGCAGCGTGGCCCAAGCGTGACAGAGAAGGAGAGTACATGTCCAAAGAGTGTAATGTGGAGTTTTTCCGAGAATCTCTGTGATGGGAATGTTGAAAGAGATCAAGCAAGGACAATGCCTGTGAATTGGTGCCAGTGACATGCAGAGAGATCAGCTACAAACCTCCCTAAGCCAACATGAGTCTGACTCTATATAGTTTGTTTCCAAAGAAGGTTTACTGTCATRTAATTATGAATGACTTTCTATAGATTTGGAGACAATGAAATCCAGCAGGAAATACTCTAGAGATATTATTTGCTGGGTAGGGACCTAAAAGAAATTGAAGCAAATTAGAATGGTGCTTTATTGCTTGAGGATTTTTGTTTGGATTTTTTGTTTGGTTGGTTTTTTTCATTGTGAGCAACTTCCAAATAATTTTTAGTCCATTCTTATTGCCTGGCCACACTATTTCACTATGTGTATATTTTCTGGCTGGGATACTTTCCAGAATTAGATCTCAACAAAACCAATTAAATAATTTGGTACGAGCAATTATAGAACAGAAGCAATACTCTTCTAACACAGGCAATCAAAAAAACAAAATGATACTTTATTTGACAGTAAACCTTGGTTTGGCATTGCAATCTGAAAGGTAATAAATCTATAAAAATGTTACTACATCTCATAAGTACTAAATAATAAAAAAGATCACAAATTTTTATTTGGGGGATTTAAAGCTCTAAAATGATGAAGTTTATCTGATAAAACTTCTGAAGCTTAACAAATAAAATAATGGTACAGAGTCACCTCTGTATGAAAGAATGGAATATCAGAAATAGTACAGACATAAAATTTAACATTTTTTCTTACTGATGGAATATCACAAAAACTACTGTGATATTCTTTTGAAGAAGCCTATTAAAACTGAGAGTATTTAAGTGTACTCAAACTATACCTGAATTTCATATTATGGATGGRCCATAAAGTAACTGAAAGTGTATTCTACTCTCAAAGTAAAAGTGCAAGATCATTAATGCTAATAATACATTTAAGGAAGGATATTAATGCCCTAGTCAAAGGAATAAAGGCTTTTCCTTTGAAAGTGCAGTTAAAATCATGGGTAAAATTCACTTCTGTGCTAGTAATTTGCACTGATCCAGTTAAATCTCAAGGACAACATAAAACAGGGGAGTGTATGGCAGATCTGCTTTTCTGTCTGCACATTTATTAATGTACAAAAGCTATATTTCCTGTAATCATCATGCCCTAAAAGAATATTGTCCAAGTGAGAAACTTAGGTCATATTAACTGGGTTTATTTGTCTGTATCATAGTTGGTTGAGGAGGCATGGGAAACCCAAGAAACTCCGTTCTAAATGCCCTCAGCTATCTTTCAAGTGTATCTTTGTCTTCCTCTGAATTCCTGATAAATTGTGCAAGTATAATGCTTTCTTTTTCACATACTGGAAACCTTATTGATTCACTTAGCCATTCCAAAAATCAGTACTGCTGAGAGTGGTGACAAGGGGTGAGAAACAGAAAAAATCTAAAGCAAACAACAAAAAATCTAAGCAAAATGTGGCAGATTTCTGTGTCTCTCATGTAATATTTAGATTCTCTGAATTATCATCCAGGAAATTCCCTGACAAGAATCTATAACCTAGTGTGACAAAAATGCCTGGGCTTCTTAGGATTTTTTAGCATGCTGGGGTGAGATAGTAGGCGGGCCAAGTAAATGCTAACAGTCTTTTTAGACTGTTTAGATGTATCTGTTCCCCTTTTTTTCCCGCTCAGCTCCCCTCCTCACACTGTTTATATCAAAGCATGTATTATAGCAGAAGATTGGAGTGTCATGTTCCAAACCCAGCAGCCTAAAAAGTCAGTTTAATCAGAAGAAAATAAATTGTCTTCTATTTTTGATGTTTCCAGGGATGTTTCTTTAAATCTAAAAAATCTATGCTTCAGAGCTGTGGGTCCAGGGAGATTCTAGAGTACTGGTTGCTCAACTAGCTGCTAGACCACATTTCTCTGATATCTTTATCACATTTCTCTGGACAGTATAGCTTCAATAGTATGGGCTTGTGGCTGTGATTTTTAGATGAAATGAATCTCATGATAGGTCTTGAGTCCCTGCTGTCCTTCAGGTTTCTAGTTTTGAATTACAGTATAATATAAATCACTTAAAATGCTTCTTCCTGCGTTGATCCAGAACAAAAAGAAAACAATATTGCTACTGGGACAAAGTTCTGCTGCCACTTTTCTTCCTGTTGCCCCTTCACAGTGTAGTCTCCTGAATTTATTTCTACTTCTGCACTCTGCGGCTGTTTCTGATTCAAGCCAGAGCTTGGTGAATATTTGCCTTGGATTGATTAACAAATATTTTTTCCCATAACCCTGTTATGGTCATTCTGGGACACAATGTCAAGTCTCTCAATTAACTTTAATGGACTTTGGACTGGTCCCATAGTTCTTAAGAGGGCTTTTGCTGTAAAAAACCTGACATCAGGCACTGCCCATATGTATTGTCTGGGCTGGGGACGCTTACTGGATAATCTGGGGAAAATATTCATTTTCAGAGAGATGTGTTTGGGATTCACAAACCCTGCCAGACAGCACTGTTTGTTCTCATAGCATTTCTTTCAGATAGGCCCGTACAACTCCAGAGAGACAGAGCAATTGTATTACTTCACCAAAAGGATATTAAAAATTTTCTGAAAAAACAGAAGTCAATCAGTTCTGAAACCAAGTCTTGGCTAGGAGGAGGTAAACCCTTTGCAGATGGGCCTCCCATCCAAAGACTTACATGATTATGTGAAAAATATCTTTCCTTAAGTCCAGATACCAGGTTTTGAGCTTTTAGGCTTTCGCAGTTAGGCAGTCTTGATCATTTAATCCTAATGGGCTGGAAAGTTATTCAGGTTTCATACCAGTGCTGACGTTCTCCAGTTTTGTGGGAAACAATACCCATGAAATATACACACACACACATATGTATATATATAAAAAATAGGAAATAGGTGTGTGTATGTATATGTGTATATATATATACATACATACATCTATATATACACACACACACACATATACACACACCTATTTCCTTAACAATCCCAATGATACCCTGAATTCATTGCAACCAAGCAATACAAACCCTCGTTGTTAGATAAATAACTGAAAATGTACAAACATTTGAACAAAAGCCATCTGATTTCTCCCTATATGTGATAACTGGAGTTAATTTAAAAATCAAGGGAAAGAAAAGGGATATGGCAGCAATTTTTAAGTATTGAACTTAAAAGCTTTTTCTTAAAAGTCACATGCTCAAGACGAAGCTGTCCCTAGACACCCTTAATGTACTCATGTGGCAGTTATGCAGCAAATAACTCAAAGTTGTTTTCTTTGGCAGCAATTTCAGAGCAAATCTTTGTGTAAAGAATGATTTCTTTTTCTTGAACAATGGGCTGGATTCATAAAAAGTGGAATGGGTACATTTGTTTGTTTCTGAATTTTAACAATTAAAGGGTATTTGTATGCATTAAAAATAGAAAGTAAAAAAATAATAAATAGTTGTACTTATAATTAGCATATTTTGATACTTAGGAAACCAGAACCCATTTCTGCACTTATTAAATGTGAATTGTTTCAACCTTTTGAAAATTACTAATTAAAAAAGAAAAGATAGAGTGATTCTTCAGGAATATAAACTGAAATTAAAAGCAAAACAAACCTTTAAAATGTATAGAATAATATTACCTTCCTTGTGGATGTTTGCATAATAGTCTTTTCAGCACTGAGATATATGCCTTCTAGCTTTTAATGAAAACTTGTGCAAAGATCTCCCATTATGGATCTAGGTAGTCCAACTGTATTCATGGCACTGATTCAAGGATATTATGGCTGTACCGGAATGGGTGCTTCAGCCTGTCGGAACCAAAACTAGCATTAAAGTTAAATATGGCTCAGATCCATGTGCTCTGAAAGAATGTGTGTTTGCAAGAACAGGACTTTAGAGAGGGTCAGATCCAATGCCCCTTGATGAATGTATTTTCCTTGATTTCAACTGGGTTCAATCCAGTGCTTCCATCCTGGGTGTGTAGAGGAAACAGTGGTCAAACATAAGCACGTATTGAAGATAAGCAGGTATTAGAACAATTTTTTTCATATGATAACCTATGAATTAATTTACATTATATAAATAGGGAAATAAATAGGGAAGTCACAGGAAAAAATAGGAAAGTCATTTGATGGCAGGAAGGGCAAGGTAATCCAAAGGCTAACTTAAAATCCTGGAGCCTTGTCGCCCTAGACACCCTAGGCATCTTCTGTAGTAAGTGGAAAGAGATCAGCATCTCCAGAGAGCAATGCAGACGAGGATCTTAACTCTCTGAATCAGAGATCAGGTGATCTCTGAATCACCCTGTGGTAGTGCTTATTTTTCTCCTTCCTTTTACAGAGAAGAATAAAAGAGATTGCTGTCAGTGTTTAAAGCTAGTCTTTGGGAATAATGTCATTGGTCAATACATTTATAAAAGAAAACTTATCATTGTGATGATTAGGACCAATACTTTGTATTTTAAGGCATATTAACATAGGTTACACAAGAATGATGCTGCATAATTTGTGTTCTCTTTTTATGCCCAGATGAGGGCAATAGCAAAAATCCTATTGATTTTTATCATGATAGCAGGCTCTGGCCCAATTTTGGTGGTTGCTGCAGAAAACAATTTAATCTCCATGCATTACACGTACGTCCTAGTTGTATCCTGTCCCTTCTGTAAGGATGTGCACAACATGGTGGTGATCCTTGCCTATTCATGGGAATTTCAAGTCCTGTGTAAGAAGCTGGAGTAAAAAGAAGTGCTGGCAAAGTGCAGTTTTGAACAGTTTTTGCAATTAGTTCTGTATTTCTATTTCTTTATCAAATGGGATTGACTTTCCAGCCTTGATATATGCAGATCCATAATAAGGCATTTTGTTCAAAACAGCAGAAATTGCCTGGGAGTAGTAATAGAAAGTTTCTAAGGGAAGCAGCTTTTCATGTGCTAGAAAATGGAGTACTCCATCAGTTGCTGAAAACTGTCACTAATGTAGGATAATGACTGAAGAATGTTTTTGTTCTGTATTAAGGCCACAGTAATTTGTGTGTGTATCTGGGTTTTTTTGTTGTGTGTTGGGGTATTTTAGTAGATCAAAAATGGAGCTGTAGACAAGGGAGAATTTTCGACATTCCTAAAATGTGCCAAAGTGTCATTCCTGATGCTGAGGTATACTATTAACCTGATTTTTCTCATGGCATTTTTGTAAAATAGAACTGTCAATGTTCAAATAATCCAATCACACAAATGTTTTTAAAGTATTCCTTTTATTTTGAATGTATGCATAAAAAGTTTGTTCAAACTGGAAGTGAATCTATGCATTTTATTATATGTGTTTCTATCACACTTCACAGATGTCAAAGTACTGTCTATGTATTCATTCTGTATTTCCATATGTACAACTCACAGCTAAAATAATCTTCATCCCTTTAAAATTTCCTTGAAAATAATTTCACAGATAATCCCCACCCTTTGATAAGACATAAAGAGAGGCTTGAGGGTGAAATAGGATGTGGGGGAATTGCTGGGGAAAAAAAGTGAACTCCGCCATGAATTATACATATATCCACAGCTTACATTGTGTCCAAACAAAGGTATGTGTTTTCCTGTGATAACCAACAAAGCCCCGTGGGTAGGACAGCATTATCATTAGAGTTTTACAGGTGGGAAACTGAGGCAAGAGGCACGTTAATGACTTCTCAAATGCATTAATGAATCTAATATTGGGATCAGGAATTCCTGTTTTTCAGTACCTCACAAAAGCAATTGAATTATGGTGATCTTAACAGCTAATCATTCCTTCCCAGCTTGTCACACAACCCAAAGAACAGAGGGGCAAACAGGGGCTGTTACAGTGCAACTCTGCTTACTTGTCCCAAATGGAATCTTTATCACCTAAATGGTCCCATAAATTGCAAGCAGAATTTGGCATCCCGTGTTAATGCAAGTAGTGGATTATAAATGGGCAGGGTTTGTCTTCTTTCTCAAGAGCTTAAATATTGTTTAATTCTTGTTCTTGCAATGAGACTCCAAGACTGTACTGGATCTTTTGAAAGCARAATACAGAAAATCAGATGTAATCAAGGTCCTGATCATGCAAATACTTACCCATGTGCTTACATGAAGGATGAGAATACTCCAGTTGGCCTCAGCAGAGAAAAATAAGTGACATGCATAAGGATTTGCAGGTTTGGTGGTTACATTGAGATGACTGGCTGTCCGCAAATAGACCAGGCTGAAAAATTCAGCAGATCAGATATCCTTGCTCTGGGGTGCAATGTCCATTAGAAAGGCAAGACATTTCAGGGCACTAATCACTTCAACTGGGCAGTCTTAATCCATTGCACTGCTCTGACAGAACTTTAATATATGTGACTTGAATTACCTCCACCACTCTGAAGAGCTGCTGATGGTTGACTAGAGAAGCAGCCTGGATTGCCATGCAGACTGACTTATCCTGTGTGAACACCTCCTCTACTTCTGTAATTCCAGCTCCTCCCACCATAAGCTCATTTTGAATATAATTTGAGGTTTTTGTTTCTGTAGTCAAAATGTATGATAAAAATATTCCATGAAATATTAGAAAGCCTACTGCAGACTTAGAGATTTTAGAACACATACCAGATATAATTGTGGCCAGTGTAGTTTTCAATAACATTTTTTATAGATTTCTAAAATAGAACAATAAATACTATGCCAAATATTAGTCTTACCTAAGTAATAATAGTTTTTTAAATTAATTTTTGGTCAAAAATTTTAAAAAATCGTTGGATGACTTACTGATCTGGTAAGAAGTCTAAACTTCCACTCATAGTCTTCTACTATGAGGCTCTGAGAGGATTAATGTCCTCAAGATGTCTGGAAAAAGTACTGAGCAGAAATAGGAGGCACTTGTATTTTCATATATTGGCAAAGTCAAAACCAGAACACAGTCTCACATCAGGTGCTGTCATGCCCAGGATGTTGGAAAATTGTGCAGAAAAAAAGCTACAATCATGATTCAAGGGATGTTGTGAATGCTTTAGAGATTAATGTTAGCAGACAATCTGGTTAGCCTTTAAAAAAGGAGTTTAAGAGGTGACTACATCATCTGGTGTAGTATCTTCACTAGCTAAACAAATTCAAATGAACAAATAAGGTGCTCAGTTTAGCTATTACTAGTCCTTGGAACAAATTCATCAGGATTAGCTAGATGCATTTCAGTCAGACATGTTTTGCTCAAACACAAGTTTTATTTTCTATAGACACAAATTATGGGAGTAAAGTCAGCGAGAGGAACTTGGGAGACATTTATTTTCCTGTGATATACAAGATGTTCTAATTGGTACCATTTCAGCTCTAGACTTCATGGATCCATTTTATACAACAGAATTTTAAGTTTCATTTTAAAAATTACATCTTTCTAGGTTTCATGATCTGGAAGATAAAATATAAGCATGAGTCACAGCAGTGCTGTCTGAAGGGGACTGCTGATATAGCCCTTGATTATAACTTGTGATAAACTGGACCTGAATTCTGTAACAAACTGTCATTCTGATAGGTGACAATTGCCCATTTTTTCCAAGCAATTGACTAAAATCTGAGGATGGCAATTGTCAACAGTATTATCAACTTCACTGCAGATTAGAGGAAATACCTAGAAAATAAGCACTTGCAACCAGAGATTAATTTCCAAGCTTTGAAAATTAATACCATGTGGAAATGAGTTCTAATTGCAAAGTTCAGTTCACATTTAATCCAAATGAAGCTGCTGCAAAATTTCCAGGCTGCTGTAAAACCCAGACAACTTGTTACAGTGTTGAGGTATGGTTTATCATAAGTTCCCATGGAATTTGTTTAAGAATATCATAATATTCTTATATTATAAAAAGAGAAACTTCTCTGTGCAGATACATGTTCAGTAGATGGCCAACCAAATGGCACTGTATGTAGGATTTGAATGATATTATGCAGACAGCTCACATATTATAGACATAATCTTGGACAGAGGAAGGAGGCCAGAAAAGGATGCAGTGGGAATGTAGAAAAAATGTCACTCATTGCTCGTTCATTTTTTACATTCTTTTGTATATAATTTTTCTAATTTTTGCTGCACTTAACTACAAATATGATCTAGGATAGTAATGTTCTCTAAAAAATGTCTTGTTTTCCAGACTGTGGAACCATTACTGTGTTAGAGATTCTAATGTGATGGATTATAAAGAATTTCTGAAGAATTTTGGCTTAAATACAGATACAGTTAAGGAAAAGAGTACAGAAAACCAAGTTCCAGATATGTGTTCAGAAAAGGATTGAAAATTTTAGGAAATTTGGGGACTTTTTGTCTTTCCAGTGATATCAAGTGTGCGTCAGTAATTCAGTTGCTGGATGGTTGGAGTCAGTGAAGAGATTTAGCCCTGTACATGAATGAAAAAGATTGTGTTTGAGAAGTTAAACAGCAAAAATCTGCCAGATTTACACATAATGTGAACGTGCAGATCTACGGAGGCATGAGTTTAAGAAGGTGCTCAAGCTAAAAATTTTTAAAAGGCCCTTTCAATACATTCCAAAATAATGTAAATATGTTTGCATATCTTGAAATTTAATTTAGTATCTTTAACAAGGTGTTTTCTCCATCACACATGTTCACACATGATATTTTTGTCATAGGTTTATTCATGGGTTCTAGGCTAAACTGCTAGTTATTTTCTCATGTCTTTTTATTTAAAAAAACAGCATTTAAACTTCGTTCTGTAGGCTAAAGAGCATAAGCTAAAATTTGAGCCTATTAGCTTCAAACATTGTCTTTTTCTACTTCTATTACTCAAACTTTAACACTTCATGAAGAGAATTACAACAGAATAAACTAATCTATACTGGTCTAGAAAAGAGAAGCCAGCAGTCCAGAAGTCTGAATTGTGATTATCCATTTCCTGACAAAAAGTCTTCCCTTCAGTGGTAGGAATTATTTCTGAAACAACTTTAAATGGATGGCCTGATGTTCAAAGGTCCTGAGTGCTGCCAGTTCACATTGGCTTCAGTAGGATTAGGGAAAGCCAAACTGTTTTAAAATCAAAAAATTAGAATATCTAGTTTTTTAATGATCCTTTGTCTTCTCACCATCTTAAATGATTGCAGTGTGGCTATATAGAGGTTTGTAAGCTTATACAGTACTGTCAAAGATAGTGCAGGAACAATCAGTAGAAGCAAATATAACTACCGAAAATAGAGTTTATTTCCTTGTGTGGGCTACTGACATTCTTGAGAAATAATCTTATGAAGTTAGTTAGGCTCTTCCTCCTTCGCAGTACCTAGAACTGTGCGTGATTAAGCCTCATAATTAACCCAGCTACTTAGCAGGGCCTGGGACACAACCACCCCGCTCATCCCACCACAGGATGCCTCAGACATTCAGGACTTTGCATGTGAGTGGGCATGCTCGCTCTGGCCCCTAGGACATCTGGCCTTGCGAGCTGTTTCTCCAGCCCTGTCTTACTGTGTGCCTCACAGTTTCTTGAAGTCAGCCTCTTTTCACCTCTTGTCTTCCACTTACCAGTCTTATCTCTTGTCACCCCATGCACTTCGAGAAGTGGAGCTTTGTCCATGTGGGGTAGTTATAGAAAATTGCTGAACAACACTGGTTTAAAAAGAGGTTTAAAAATCATGCAGCTAAATCAGTGGTAATCTCTCTGGCACATTTCTGAGGTACAAAACTGGGTGATACTCATTTAATAAATATCAGTACTCACCGAAAACTAAACTGAATGGGGCAGTTTTAAATGGAATTGAGATTCACACAAATAATTTGCATAAGTTTAAATAATTAAAAATACAGCTTTAGTTAAATAGGAAGAAAAATCTGTGTTAACAGGCAATCCGGAGCAGGGGGAGAACATGCCTTAAGGGCAGAATTGTCATATTTTGGTATCCTTGCCCATACTGAATGGCATTTTGTTTCTTATGAAGCCCCAGTGGAATAACTTTGAAAGAGTTTTGTGCCATTCCTTTGTGCAGAAGGATCTCAAAATGCTTGAATCTTGTTCAAAGTACTGGTTGCTGCTATACTGTGAATCAAATATACCACATCCATAGCAGTCTCTTTACCCCCAAGAATGTACCTGCCAACAGCACATTGACTAGAGCAATATACAACAAACCACCACCACAAAATGAGCTGGTCATTCCAGCTGAAAGAAATATTCCACAGACTGCTTTTTCTGTGGATGGGGAATCACTGAGGAGGGATATTTGACTCGCAGTAACTAGAAGCTCTTCCAAGGTCTGTGGGAGCTAAGAAAGGACAGTGAGATAGGCATATGTGAAGTAAATGGGAAAAAAAGAGCCTTTTCAAGGCTAGTAGGCATGTTTATTATCCACAGCTTGCAAAGAAACTGTCTTCCATATCTTGAAAATATATTTTTGAGAGTGGATCATTCTGGAAGCATGTTGACAAAGAGATAGAATTAGTTTCTGGTAGTAGTTTCTGCTGTCAAATGTAATAAGATTACCAGTTAAGATTGTGAGTGATGTGAATTAATGTTTTTAAGGAAATATAAAATGAAAAACAATTACTACAAATGCACTGATTTGTTACCATAATTTTTCCCTACTGATCAAGGTTGAGAAATACAAAACAGTTGTATTTCAAATTTATTTGTTTTTTACACAAAGATTTATCCAGATAACAAAAATAACCTTTAAGAGTTTTACATATTTTAATTTTTTTTTGAAGCTGACAAAGCTGTGGACTCTTCTAAAACCAGTTTTACTTAACAGCACTAACCTGCCAGAAGATAAAAGAAAAAGAACAGAAGCAGAAAAAACTTCTACAGCCTTCACCAGCAGAGAGTGCTGTGACAGAGTGCAGTCTGGATAGCACTGAGAGGGCATTTAGAGAGAAGGTAAGAGAGTGCCCTTAGTATCTTGAAATACTTCCACAGATGGAGAGGCTGAGCCAGGCATCACAGGAAAAGAAAATTGCCAGGTTTGGAGGCTAGCTTCTTTTATGAAGAAATTTCATGTGCAGTGTTTCTTGTTTACTTTTAAAGCCAGATAGCAGAAGTGGCAGTTGTGTTTTGCTTTGCACTTTCCAGTCTTGTTTATTAGATTCAAAGCATTAAAAACATATGTATTAAAACTCCATATTCCTAAGGTTAAAGCAAAATGGAAGCGCACTGAAGCTTGATGGCTAAGGTGTTTCACAGTGTGAATTGCTAGATCACTCTGTCAGATCAAAGTAATTAATGACTTACTCTGAGTAATGACTAGTTATCATTGTCTGACAATTATTTTCTGACCTGCATGAAACAAATTATTAGTGGGTGAGTGCTACTACAGAAACAAATTTTTTATATGTGGTGGCAAGCTTAGAAAAGAGATTGAAGCTGGAACAGACATGGCAAATGACCTCTCCACATGCCTTTAGATGTGATCTTACCAAAGACAGTTGGGGAGTATGATGGGGGAACATAATTTTCGCTGCTTCACCTGTGTTCTACCTGCTCTGTGGGAAGGTGAAAGGAAACCAGATTTTCCAACACTCACTCAGGTACCTTTATGTCATGAAAATCTTCACTCTCTAAGTAATCAGAAGCTGAGACTTCTGGACTGCGTATTTTAGTACAAACTCAGATACACAGATCTGTAACTGTGCTTTCTCAGCCTTGAAAAGACAGGAGAGGAGGAACACACAAGGTTTCAGGGACATCAACATCATGACCCTTTTTCCTTTTTTGGATCTTTGATAGGGAAGTCAAGACCTGGATTGGAAGCAGAGTACATCTCACCCTCCTAGTCCTTGATGTTTATTTTGGGCTTCCTAAAATCTCTCTATACGTTATCTTTACTCTTTGATTTCTGCAGTTTTGAATAAACAGTAATCAGCTTAGAAGCAGATGGGGTACTTGTCAAAAAATGGGAGGGGAAGGTAAGAAAAGCCTCAGGGATGCTTGCAGTATTCAACAACCCAGTGTGAGCTAACATTTCAGAAAAACAAGCCAGTCTTCCTATTGTTTCATGAGCCTTATCAAAATCTGCAGTAAGTCAACTTTCAGGCATTTTACAAGTCCCATAAGCAAAAACACTTCCACGTAGCTGCTTTGTAACAGCCTGTGAATTAAAAAAATAACTGAAGAAATGTGTAATATGTTTATACAGCAGCTATGTTAACTATTCCATTTCTCCTAACATTTTCCAGCATTCATTGTGCTAATGACCCATTTTAATAAAGAGAACTTTGATATGAGGTTCTGCAGTGGATGGTTTTAAAGTTATATTAAGAAAGATGTTATCAAGCAGGCTGATCCACCAAGTATTTTTAGCTCTGAATTTTGAGGTAGAGTTATTATCTGAGAAACTTGTCTGACTTGTCATTGAGAGTCTGTGATTGGGAATACTGTTTTTAGTGAGCTTATTAATTAAACATCTGACAGTCAGAGCATACCAGGGTAACCTATTTGATCAGTTCACAGAGAAGAACATTTGAAAAGGTCTTTTAAAAAATGCATTATTGTTTTAAAAGCTTCATGAGCTTGATTTTTCTGAACAAAACACTATAAATTGTATTCATTACAGCTGTGTTCAGCCTATCAGGACATTGAAAAAGCCTTCAGAGCAATTGATATCAGTCAGAGTGGATTTGTGGTTTTGGATTACTTGAAGTCGGTCATAAATGGCTTTATATTTCCTTTACCAAATGAAACTTTTCAAGAGCTAATGAATAGGTAAGAATCATATTATTTTCTTAGGGGACATTTTTTAGCATTGCTGCCTCATAACTTTATTATTGCTTTTTGTGACTACCATCATTAATTCACCTCATTTGTGCCTGTGTTGCAGTGTGTAAAGCACAGTATGTACAAGCTGATAGAAATTTGTAAAAAAGCCGAGTTTTGTGCAGTAAGGTATATAGTTTTAACAGAGTAGCAGCTTTAAGTTGCTGTTTTCTTACTTCTATTTGTTCAGAAATTCATATTTAATTTCTTAAAGGGAGCATTATTCTCTTCCATTCAAGTGAATAATGATGCGGCATGGTGAGAATTTGCTGGAAGAACAGCTTCACTGTTTGCACTGTATCTGCACAGTGATTGTGTAACTCTTCAAGGCTGGCTGTTTTAAAGATGCTTCTGTGGCAAGGCAATGAAAGAAGGAAGTAGAACTAAAGTCAATGAATGAACTGATGCTGAAAGCTTTCACTCTGCCCGGTTCGTAGTTAGTCACTGAAAAACACAACCAAAGGGATACTTGTGAGCTGCACAGTAAAGTGATTTCATCCCTGGAAATTTGAATTTAAACTATATTGAGACAAAAATCTTTTGAACTTAGATGTTGACATTGTAAGTGTTTGTATAAAAACAGCTGTGAGGGTTGAGGAATCATGGCAACTACTAGATTCAAATCAATATACTAGTTTACTTTAATCAGGCATCTGATTGCAGTATTATGCAGTGTTATGACCAAAACTCAGATCATCTTTTGGGCAGGATGGTATACAGAAGACAAATGAATAGAAAACATTTTCAGGCCCAGCTTCAAGGATCTCAGCAGACCTCTGTTTAGATTACAGGACATTTTCCAAAATATCGTTTCCTGGACATGATTTGATTTGAACTTGAGCCGACTAACTGTGTAAACTCATATTTCCTTCTTAAAGCCAAAATGTCATAAGAGTGGACGTTTTTGTGGCTTTTGGTTAAATCTAGGCCAGGATCTTTCAAGATTAATCTTTTATCCTCAGAAACCAAAAACTGTGAGAAGAAAACTGCCAGAATATACTTTATACTTGTTGGCAACTGTGCTAAGGGCATATGGCCAGTCAAAGAGAGAGGAAGAAGAACAGCTTAACTCTTAGACAGCATTTTTACTCCAAAATATTTCTTGAGCTTACAACAATAGGACAAGGCACCCAAATCCTACAATATGAGGAAGGCAATAACCAGATCATGTATTTCTATTTAAGGATTCCACAATTTATAGTTTACATATTTAAATTGTTTGAAGTATAGAATCATCCATGAAAATAATCAGTTGATTTTTTTTATATGCACTAGTTAGCTTTAAAGACCTCGCTGCAGATATATATTTTACAGCAGCAGGTGCTGTATGAGAGTATCATCTGCAGTAACCATATTGCTTTGTGCATTCAGCAGATAAATCTAATTTGCCTCTAGTCATTCACAGTGTGATATAACAATGATCAACTATTACTTTGTCAAAAAATTGCTATTATAGCTTTTTTCAATTCATGTCACTTGATAGTTTAAATCTTAAAGTAAATCTTGCTCTTAAGAGCAGTTGCATAGTGAAAAGATTTCTGTATGTGTTCTTCCACTGGAGCTTTCTCTAACTTTTGAAAAATATAGTGGCATTTTAATGATGCTGTAAACAGAAATGTGCAAGCCTATGTATGCCATATTTCTTAGGTAATATTTCTCAGATAGTGTAATTCAGAAGATCTACCAGCTGAATAGAAAAACAGCAAAAGTTTCTCATAGTTATCTCATTCTAATAATGAAGTAGTTTCATTGTAGCTGATAATAAATAAAATAATAATTGACGGGCAAGGGATGTGATTTCAGGATTTTAAAAATTATATTTAAACAGTATGGCATGAGATGTGGCAGGGAGCTGTTTATAAGAAATAATACATGACAGCATTTTATGGTTGTTTGACGTATTTACATCTCATGGGCTACTGGTATGAAATTCAGGGCCTATTGAAGTTGATGCAGTTTTGCCCTAGACTTCAGCTAGGATTTCATCCCTGACTGGTTTAGGACCGAATTACCCAAGCATTTATCTCTCAGTGTATGTCCCTGCTGCAGCAAGATCAAATACATCAGAGGCAGACCACTGTGGTGTACTTCATTCAAAGGACATCGCTCATCTGAGTCCCAAATTCCCTGAATTCCGTCATTTCTGCTCTTGAAAATTCTTTCACTCAGAAGTGAAACATCATGAACTTGAGGTTGTACAAACAGTTGTATAAACTGAAGGAATGAATTACACAACATTGCAGCATTACCACATGGGAGATATTCTGGTTGTGTTTTGGAGCATTGCTGTGCATTATGTCCTTTCACAAGTCTAGGCATGTGAGTGTAGGTTGTGGGAGCAAGTCACGTGTGACCAGCATGAAGGCTTTCCCAAAGGATGAGACTTCCTTTTCTGGTGGCTGCTCAGACTTCTAATTGGTGGCCTTTATTTGGGATATAATGTCATTGTGCTCACTTGATCGGGACTTTGGTGAACATAATATCAGACTAAAAACCTGAGGACAGTTGTCAGCAGCAGAGGTAGTTTTAAACCTTTTCTGTTAACCTTCATGTTTGATTTATGTAACACTAAGGCATTGACGGTTATCATGAATATTGTGTAACAGATCACTACTAGAYGATATATCACATGGTTTCACCAGATATCCATTCTGTTACAGCCCTAATCAGTCAAATCTTTTGGAAGTATACTCCTTTTCACTAGGACTAAAAGTATACTTCCAAAAAGCCATGCAGTTTTTTTTTTAATTACTTTAATAAGTTATCTGGCATACTATAGTAGGTAAAAGCTGGATTAGCACCCACAAAATGTAGTATTTTTTCTGGCTCTGCAATGGAGTGATCTTTCTATGCCTCCCTTATTCTACCTATGGCATCTGCATACCATACTTACCGCCTTTCTAACACAGCTTGAAATCTGAGGGCCAGTGTGAGGACTCTAAAGAGGGATCRCTTTGGAATCAACAAAATATGCCAAAGTCCTTGCTTAGTTTTTAGTCCCACTGACTTTAATGAGAGTTTTGTCTAAATAGGACTTTGCTCAATTTGGTCCGCAAAACTTAATGCTAGTGAGTTCCTCCTAAGCTCCTTGTGTGAGGTTCTGATTTATCCCTTTCCATGACCTGCAAGAAAAAAGTGCTGTGTTGGGCAGCCACAGAAAGACAGACCCAGGGAACAGATCTGTTACCAGCCTGCAGAATGGGGGAAAAACACCAGAGCTTGTGGATTGATCAATGGCACCACAAAAAATAATGCCAGGCCTTCACATATCTGCATTTGTATTTCTTCCTAAGTTCACTTCAGCTCCCAGCATTTTGGCAGTTGTCCTTGCCAAAGTCTGTGGGGCTTCTGAGAAAGGAGGTAGATACAGAAGTGGAGAGGCCTGTTACTTTGATTGACACAGCTTTGGCTGGTTGCTCATTTTCAGTGCAGAATTGCTCTCTACACTGTGATTTGAGTGATTTAGTAGACCATAGACATTTGAGTGGGAAGGGATCTCAGTTGGGGGCTCAAAATAACAGTTGTTATCTCGGCCTTAATTTTAAAGATCATCTGTTATTTTGTACTGTTTGTTTCATACTCATTCATCCAAGACAATAATCAGATATGAAATATTTCTCTTTCCCACAGCTTTTTTTTAATAACCCTTCCCTCAATAGTATTGTTGGCAAAGCCCCTCCTGCAGGGAATGAAATGGCTCCCCTGGTGAAATTCAAATGCCAGCACTGTCTCTACCTTCTTTTACCTTGATACCTCAGTGCTTGGCTCTTCCCAGCCCATTCTGGGCTCTGGTGCCTTGCGCTGCTTGTGCAGTCTAAGATGTTCTACGCACAAGCTGCTGAACTGTGGTGCTTGCATGCTACTCATAGGCAGGACCATTGTAAAAAGTCAGGCTCCATCTCCTACCAGAAAATGCTCTGTGCTGTCAGGTTTTGGTTGTCCAAAGAGTGACTGCTGTGATTCTTGTAACTTTTGATTTTTGCTTTATTGGCTGAGCTTGAGAAACTGCTGTGAGGTCCCAAAGACTGGAGGTTTTTTGTAAAAGATCCAGAAGGTCTTACATACCTCTGACTACATTTGGTAATTTTTTAGATTTGTCCTATGTATCCTGGATTAACAAATGCTCTAAACACCATCTGCCATGATTCTAAGGAGCATTAGGAGTTTTAAAAGCTTTTCAGAGATGACTAGAGTAGCAAGTCAGCACATTTCTGATAATATGGGAGAGCACCATCTGAAGTAGGGCACATTTAGCCATGCTCACTTGGGCTGTACTGCTGTACCATTGAAACTGAATAGGAGATATGCCAATGATTTGGGGTGGGGGGGTCATTGGATCAGGTCTTTATTGTTTTTAAAGTAATTACTCATGCAATGTGATACTAGTTAACATCCCCAGATTTTTAACACAGTTTCACCCTTCCAGGGCTTGCAGAAATTTCAAATTTTGATAGACCAGAATCATAAGATTAAAAAAATAATCAAACTATTTGCCTAAATTAGTTTCTCTACTGTAACGTGTAAATAACAAGAAGGGATGCACTAAATACAATCTCATTGTAGACATCTGTAATGTGAACATCTACATCTGAACTGCTCCTCCTAGACTCTATTTTATAGTCATTGGAGAGAAACAATGGACAGGATTCATCTAACCAGTTTTAGATGTCTGCTTTAGGATGAATCCTGCCCTGAAAGTTCCTGTTTCTCCGCAATGGCTATAAAGGGAACTTAGAGTGATTTGCTCAGGTGCAGATGTGTACATTTGGTTAGATGAATTCTCGCTTAGGGTCTAGTTCTTCCACAGCTAGACATTTGGAATTGAGAAAATAAGTTGGCTCAGTTTACATATTTAGTAACAGAAAAAAAGCTATGGAAGCTTACTCTAATTATAAATGTTGCACACATTAATGTTATAATGAAGTTGCGATGTTCTAATTCAAAATTCTTCTCTGAACACATAGTGTTTTTAAAAGAAAACCTTTAAAAATTGTTTCCATTCTTTTTTTTTTAATCAGATTTGGACTGAGAGCCACACATAAAATTGCTTGGCAACTATTTTTAGAAAAATTTCGTGATCCTGGGAGCGCCTTTGAAAACAGGCAGACAATTCCTATGAGAAAAAAAATAAGTAAGTAGGCAGTTTCTTTTTTATGTTAGTCTGAGTAACTTGTGGTGTACATATTCATTGAAAATGAGAGAAATATTTTCACTGAATGATCACACGATAAATTCAGTTAAATAATCTTTTGGCAATGCTTTCTCTAAGTGCACACTCTTATTTTTTATCCTATCAAACCTTGAGTCTTAATGAGGTGATTTATTATTCCTGCTCTAAGAAGAACACAGTGAGCAGAAGAGGGTGAGAGATGAAAATAGTGAAGACTGTCTTTTTGCTATTACAGAGTAAATCCAGTTAGAGGAGAAGATGAAACTTTCTCTGGTGACACTGTTCTTCAGAAGTTGTACAGATACGTCCAAGATGCTTATCCCTCTCTAAAGCAGGCATTCCTGATGCTTGATGAAGTAAGAGCAATTATTTTTAGGTGTTGCCTTGGTTAATTACTCTTACAACYAGCCATTTGTGTCTTATATCTGCTCTGAAGTTACCTGATGGCTGTCAGCCATTGTTTTGTGTTATGCTAGCTCAGAGAGTCCATATTGTGTTTTTTTAACTTAGATATGTGCAAACTGGGACTAAATATTCTGTAACAACCTCTCCGATAAACAAAAGTTATTGACCTCCTAGAATTCACTGGAAGTCATGTTGGCCAGTTCTTTAACCATCCCTGGGGCTCCCTTTTGAACCCCTGCTAGTATTTCATGAAATACTATGCCAGAAATGAGAAATGGTGCTTTTGGAGAAGCTGCACTGGTATCAGAAAAATAAATAACTTCCCAGATATGGCTAAGTTTTTTCCCTGTTTATACATCCAAAGATTGCCTTAGTCCCTTAGGCAATTTATCTATGCAATTCATAAAAACGGGCAATTTATTTATGCTTTGATTATCTATCATGACCTGCAAGTCTTTCAGAGTTACTGTTCTTATAAGTAAGATTCCTCATCTATTCTGGTGTTCTTTCTCCATTTCTCAATGTAGGACTTTACTAGAAAGCTTTCTCTGCTTGTGCTTATACTCCCAAATAATCAGGCTGTGTCAGTGGTTTCTTCTCTTTGTTATTTATTATTTCATTTGTCTTCCAGTCACCTGTAATCATCTGATGTTTTTTAGATTTTTTTTCAGGTTATTTGTATATAAATATGTTTATATATCTATTTGTGTGTATATAAATAAATACACACACACACACACACACACACACACACACACACAGAACTGTGTTTACTCTGTTAATACACACACATACATGCACGCACATGCACGGGCAAATGCGCATGTCTATTTATACATATGTATGCATAAGAAAGATGTATAGCACAGGTCTAAAAATTAACCCCTACAAGACCTCTTTGGAAATAGGCCTACCTGAGGATGGGTTATTACCTACAATTCCATTTGAAGGTTTCTGTTATTTGGTTTATCTATCACATCTGTTTGATAGCTGCTATTTGCATATGTAGAGTTCTCATTTCTTAAAATGGTCTGCCACAAGGCATAAGCAAGGTGTGCAGTTGCCTGTGGCAGCAGGCTGCCCCAAGAGAGCAGCTCCGGCAGGGCCCCAGTGTCTGCCTTGCCTCTGTCAGGGTCCTGGCCAGCCTTATCGGCTGCCACCACCGAGGGAGGGGGATCCAGATGTGTGAGATGGGGGCTGTTGCCATCCCCGTATTGCCCAGTGCTATTGGTTATCTCAGCGTTGGGCATTATGTCCTGATTATGCAGGGGTTCATCTCCAAACCTGCTTCCGCATTCCTTCTCTCCACACTCTTCCTCCTGCTCAGGGCTACCCGTCTCTGGGCCCAAGTGGATCTCCTCTTATCCTTGACTACTGCAGTCTCTTGTGAAGTGTGGTAGCTCCCAGAAATGCTGATTTCCTTATCAGTGAGATGAACTGTGATAACTACTGGCTTTGACACTTAATGCTGAAAGAACACTATGGAGAATTTTTGGTGTCATGTGAACATCAGAGAAATAGTCTTCCTGGATGGCGAATTTCCTTTTCACAGTAAGATCCATATAGTATCATTTAGCAAATGACTTTTCTCCTGCTCAGCCACTGTATGCAATGGCTCAACAGAGCAGTGATCTCACCAGTGATCTCATCATTTAATGTCTAAATGTCTGTAAATTTGAAACGTTCCTAAATATTTATATAGCTGTTTGAGAGGCTTTTCAGCTATTACAAAAAATAGGTAAATCAAGTAAAGCAATTTCCCCATGTCATAGAGTTAACAAAGTAAGTTTCTTGCTCTTCTTTTTTCGGGAGACAGAAATAGATTTGAACTTAAACTTCTTCTGTTCTAGGAGTTAAAATAAATTTATGTTCTTATCTAAAAGGTTTTAATAGGATTATGTCGCAGGCTTGTGATTTTTCATCACATCACTGCCCAGCCCGCCAGCAACTGCCTGCTAGCTTTTTCTTCCAACTGATTTTTGTCTGAATCATTCTTGATTTGTTGGAGTCTAAAACGCTACTGGTCCCTACCTGTTAATCCATATTTTGAAAACTAAGTCTTAACCTAAAACCAATGCTTTCTAATGTGCAGTCTAGATGGGTAATGTACCCTGTCACTAGAGTTACTAATTTGACTCTGAAATGCTGAGTCAGATGGGTGTTTTACAACAGGTAAGTGAAGTACCCTTTGATGTTCTTTTGTGAGTCTCACAGTCTGTAAAACCAAGATCCTTGAAAAAAATTTGTAACACGAATATTTCAATTTTAAGGAATTAATACTAATACAAACTCTTTAGCCCCCCAATCAAATGTTTTCAAAAAAGGTTTCCCATAAAGTCTGAAACACAGAAACAAAAAAAGCATTAAAAATAATTTGGGTAGGCAATATTGAATATACATATTGGACTTCTTAGGCATTAGCTGAGTTTATTTTATTGATTTTAATCATTATTATGGCCATATATTATCATTTTTATACATTCCGCTATGTGGAGTGCATTTGCAAATGAAAGGGCAACTCATCGTGTCTGCTGGGTTTTTTTTAAATGAATGTTCGCCTTGTTGGATAGTTCTTGTTCTTGATTATATGTGGTGTCCCAGTCACCTGAAGCATTGGCATTTGTTTTTATTTTAGTCTCTTTTTAAAAAAGGAGTATATTTTTCATGTCAAGGCAAGGAATTCAAGTAATATTGGAAAGTCTCCTAACTGAAGTGCTTAAATGAGTGAAATTCGTAAGAAAAACTAACCTGTTTTCTGTCCAGTGCTGAAACCTGGCGTCAGGTAAACTCTAGTGTCCCACAGTTGTAAAAGATTTAAAGGCACATAGTTACTGGTTCTAGTATTATACCTTAATAATACAGAATGTGAATACCTATTTAATATTACATGCTGAAGGAGTCCAATTGGTTGTGACTGACATTTAAGTTAAAGATAGGCATAAATATTTTGCAGGATAAGACTACACTTTAATTTGAGATTAGTAGTTTGAAAAAGAAGGGAGATTTCATAAAAGTGTACATCCAAATACGTTGCTTAGCAATGAATATGTATACTCCTGGTCCCTGAGTGCACACAGAAATTCTAGGCAAGGTAAATCTGTTTTGATGAAAGGATAAAATCAGTATGATAGGTAAAGTTAATTAGAATCAGAACTGTGGAGTAATTATTATAGGCTCATATTATATAATATAAACAGAAAGTGCCATCAAGTATTTGTAAAAGATTTGTGTTTGCAGTCTGTCATCTGACAGGTAGACAGTAATGTATGTGTGGCACTGACACACTATTGAGCATACAGTTGCATAGTTTACTGTTTTCAAAAGTATCTGCATCTGATTTTTTATAGAGTTTGGATTCCCTTTTCATGTCTGGTGCTGGAATATGAACTTTTAATAAAGAACTGTCTATCCTTACCAGTTCTGTAGCCTTCATGATGTACTGAACTCTGTTAAAATGCCTCCCTGTCATTTCTGATGGAATGCCATGATATATATGTTCCATACACTGGATTGTGTGATTGTGCTTTTAGTGGACAGATGGAATTTTTTATTACTTTGATTTGCTACATATTGCACTTCTTAAATTTTAGAGTCTATATTTCCGAATTGAATGAGCAAATAATAGACTAAAAAAATTAAAGCTTTCAGTCTGGTTGACACAAGCAAAATGAGCACTGGGCATATCTTTAGAAGTACTATTGGCATTTTTTTATTGGATGGTTTTATATAGATGATATATCACAATTCCTTTCTAATATAATTACATAAAAACTATTCTCTTTAGCTCTGCAGTATTTTATTTATGTACATATATATATATATGACCACAAAAAGAAAGAATTCACCTAGCAATTTATAAGAAAAGAAATCAGTTTCATACACTGCAGTAGATAATAATAACACCTACAGCATTCAGGCCATGATTCAGCAAGGCACTTACTGCATGATTATAAGTGGTTTACTGGACTGGGGCATTATTGAATGAAATTGTTAACGAAGGCAGAGGTATTTGAGCTGGTGGAAAGGAAAGACAGGCTGAAAACAGAACCACTTCATCCCTAACATCTGAAGTCTCTCACACTGAAAGGAATATATGCAAGAATGGTCTGTATTTATATATAACATCATGATTTTTTGTTGGAATAAATCAGTACAGTCCCATTGACATCGCTTATGCTCGACTGACTTGTATCAGGTAATGATAGTGGCAATAAAATTAAACCATTTTAAACAAATAAAATTAAATTTGCAAGGTCGCCAAATAAGCAAATGCATTCTACTTAATAAAGCCTGGTATAGTATACCTTCTCTTACCTGTATTATCTAAGCTTTGAACAAAATGTGATTTATTTTCATTGTAACAGATATTTCATCTTCATAGGTAAGACATAGTCATTGTGTACATCTGTTTCTTGTGAAGTACAAGCTATCTTTGTAGCTTCAGTACCGGATTCTCTAACTTATTTACTGGGGAGGAAGGTATATTATCAAGTTTTGTTTCCATATGATTTAATGCAGACAACAGTCTCTAAAGAAAATTCCAAAACCAGATAGTAGTTTCACAAGACCATTATCTTTGATTGCAGAACTTTAAAGTATTTCCCAGACCAGCTGATGAAGTAAATAATTGTTCATCCTCTATATTATTACTGCCACCCTGGATCTCTGTGGGGGACTAAAGGGAAACAGAATTTTCTTAGGGTGAATTTTATGAAGAGAAAGATATTTGTCTAGTGAATCACTGGAGGAACTATTTACTCCTAATTTTTCTTTTATTGTTCCAAACCCTTTATTCCACTCTCTTCTTCTTCCTTCCCCCCATTATCCTTCCTCAGGTTTCTTTAGAGAAAATAAAGAAACAATTAAAAAAAATAAAAGTCCAAGAACAAATAGGAAATTATAAAATCCAATAGTCATAAAAAAGAGTTGGTACAAACACATATTTAAAGCTCTCCCACATAAATTATGGATATTACTTGCCATGGGAACTGAGAGAAAAGCTGTGTCTTAAGTGCAGAAACATAAAAATATCCTGATTTTGTTTCATGAACACATCCATTGCCTGTTACCTTACAGCCTAAATGAGTACACATTGGCATGACAATGTGACAGGGCATCAGGCCCTAGATACAGATTCCCCCGAAAGCTGATTCACTCTCGGTAGCCCGGTCAAGAGTGTTGAGAGACCCAAGCTATCAGCATAACAGATGCAAAGGATGCATACCAAGGTGCAAAGGAAGCATGCTAAAAAGAAAGGGAAAGTCCTAGGACAGTCAATCTCAAATATTTTTGATTAACGCACCAACAGTTAGAATTTCTCAAGGCTCACCATGTTCTTATCACCGAACCTTTAACTGAAACCTCTGTAATGACCCAAGTATTTGCAGAGTATTTCCTCTGGCCTTATGAACCATCATGCCTGTGGACCACAGCTGAAAACTGCAGCCCTTGAAAAAACTGCACTCAAAACATTTCCTGTTGTTGTTCTGAAGCTAATCATGAAGAAAATGCTGGCATACATGAATGTGTATCAAGCACTGACAAGCACAGGTTCAGGTGCCATTTATGGACATGCTAAGAACAATATTAAGATATCACTACAGACATCACTTAATGGACTTATGTATTCTTCATTAAGGCAATGGATGGGGTATGTCGTAGCAGCAACTTAATGCATGGTAGCAAAGCAACTTCTACCTTTTAGTTTCACAAATCCTCTAGTGATGCTGATAGGTAATAAATTAATAGAACTGGGGAACAAAAACTTTTGTCCGCCTTCGGAAGAAGTCTAACACAGGCGTATGTAGCACAAACTCCTTATATTGCCTCACTGAAGTATCACCAACTCGACTGCAGTAAAAGTAAACAGTTAATTCACTGTGTACTGTGATACAGGGAAAGGGGACTGGCAACAGAATTCCAGATAATGAAGGATTTGTGTATAGTATTGTCGCTGGACAAAGCTAGCACCCATGCAGCAGACCYGGCTTTTCTGGAAGCAGAGGCAGAAAAAGAGACACCTGAGTTGACTCCACTCAGACCCAGCAACCTTTTTCAGTCAGATACAACTTTGTGTGAACAGAGCAAATAAGGAATGAAGTGTGGGTGATAGGCTGAATGTGAGCTGGTTTGTGTAAAGCCAGTTCACGTATCCATTCACCTGTGGCACAGTTTACCAGCAAACTACATAATCTATCCCAAAGTCGATGTAGTTTCATTTCCATGGTTTTAGTCTTCCATCCAGTAAGTGCTCCAGTTGTATATTCACTGGGAACTGGAGCAGAAGTACTAGATTCAAAATATGCAGGCTACTGGAAAAGCTACAGAGCTGTCAGTTGGTCAGGATGATCTAGAGACGTAGAATTTCATGTTAGAATCAGACTTGCTGTAGTAAATTTGTTTGCTCCTTTTTATACATGCTTTATTTTTTTTGTCTTAGAGACGAGATGGAAAGATCACAAGAGATGAGCTTCATCGCATTTTACGTTACTTCTTACTTCAAATAAAAAAAAAAGATTTCCAGAAGCTAATCCAGATAATTGATCCAGAACAGACTGGATACCTTGACTATCATAAATTTTTAGACTTGGTTGAAGAAAAAGAATCTCTAGTAAGTGTTTCTTTTTAATTCTTTAAGGTTAGCCTATTTTATAATGGTTGCAACAAAGGGCCAGAATATGTTTTAGTAAAATGTTATGCTTTGCATAGGATCTTCATCTAAGTTAGTATTTTCACATGCTTTCCAGCAATGTAAATCTTCATGATTGCCACTTCTAGACTCTTTTCTTCTGAAGCATCAGTTGGAAGGCAATCTCATGGTTATTGGAGATTTTGAAAACTCCCCCAGAATCACTGGCTTGCTTACATGCGTACAGTAGATGAGGGGCAGTAGTAATACTTCATAGCTTTTGAGTGTCAAATTTGTTTTGCTGATATTTTGCAAAAGAGCTGTTTCTTGTTTTACCTGTTATTCTTTATAATAATATGTTCATTCAAAATATATGCTGTATGCTACATAGAAATTGCATATTTTCCTGGGTACAGCTTTGACACTATCTGAGTTTGTAGTCTTCTTTTAATATCTTCCTCTATGACTATTCACCATGTGTACAGATAGGTTATATGCTGGATCCTGCAGTCCAAACTTCTGTTTAGTATGTCATTTTCCTTAGCCAGAGATAATATTGTCAACACTTTTTTGCTTACTGAATTCTACTAAGAAATAACTTAAGCTACCATTTGCATATCTGCTTCCTAGTATTAAGAACCTGGTCATAATTTTTTATATCAAATCTCTTTTATGTTTGCATTAATATGTCAACTGACTAATTCCAGGTTTAGCTTTTGTCTTAGCTAGTCTGGTTAGTGTTTTTGAGGGATATCAAAGGAGTCCAGCAGTGTCAAGAGAGATACTAGATGCACAAAAAGAAGGTCCCATTGAACAGTCCTGAATAGTGTGCATTGCTTTGAAATACTTTGATGTTACTAACTGAAATAGRCTGCATTCTTTTCTGATGGCTCCAACAATAGCTGCATTTGATGCAGCAACTCAAGTCCCTTCTGGCTGTTTCTGAGTAGAATAATGGTTCGGGTGAAATTCTGGGACAAACTTTAGTGGTTGTAAAATTGACATGTTGGGGAAAGCACAAATACTGACAGTGCCTATATATGCAACTGATATGCAAACTAAGTTGGACTTAAATTGAACTGGTTAGGCTCTTTATTAGAGATTGTCACAGAAAACTGACCATTCTTGTCATTTTAAATAAGCATCCTAAATGAAGTAAATGTTAGCATGAGGGAATGCAGGTAAAGGAAATGCTAAACCTCACAGATCATGGTCACCATGGGATGAAATGCCACCAAGGATGAGACAGTAACTGTGCGTGACATGATCCTGGCAGTTGTGATTTCACACTTGGAGAGTGATTCTGCTCTAAGGAGTAGGTTAGTTCTGGACTCCGTGGCTAGTTTGCAGCCATTTCTTGATAGAAAGCAGCTGCAAGGTAGCCTGAGTGTCCAGGAATCGTTTCCATTGGTGTCCTGAGTAGTTATGCCAGCTCCATCAGCATGGCTCATCCTCTAGAAGAGGCAGATTATAGGTTCTGCAAGAAAAAGAGGACTTTTTTTTTAAAGAAATCTCTGCATTTTTATTATTCCTTTGGGGAATGATTCAGTCAGAGGAGACCTAAAAACAGGAATGGGCAGAACCAGAACCTGTAAACTCTCTGGGCCCCCAGCCAGATAAGACAACTGAAATGACACAAACCTCCCCCTCCTTCCTCTCCCCGGAGATTCGGCATAGTGCAGTGCTCAGTCAGATCTGCAATTATGCTGAGATTCTCTGTCAAATTGAGATTCCGTGTTTGTTTCTTCTCAGACGCTCCTGTTTTTAATGTACTCAATTTACAAGTGAAAAGACACTTTTATTCTAACTGCTAATGCTACAGACAGATCCTGAAGCAGGTTCAGTAAGCCAAATTTTGTCATTATTATCCCCTGTGCAAGTCTATTGTCTTCAAATTATGCCCTGAGTAAGATGAGTGCCATTTGCAACTCATTCAGTCCTAGTGAATTTTGTTTTACAGGACTGAGGGGAGAAACACAGTAAAAACACTGCATTGCTACCAATTGGTAGACATGACTCTCAAGTCACTTAAAGGAGCAGATCTATGAAGTGAGGTATACTTTTTCTTACACAGTCACTTTTTGGACAGTTTTCAGAACAAATATTTTCAAAGGTAAACGTTGGGGAGTGAATGTCCTGCCTGATGTTGTGTCTTGCTTTGAAATCAGTAAGCTAAAATTGTTTTAATTGAATATAACTTTGTTTTAAATTAGGTGGGTCATAAATGGCTTAATGGAACAAACCAAATTAAGAAGATTGCTTCTGTTATTGTAGCTTGGAATACCGTATGTAATAACATGGTCCATTTTCAGTGGGTGTTGATCTTCTAACATTGTTTGTCATTTTAGTACATTTTTATCATGCGATAGCACTATCATAGTTTAACCTTAAGGATTCCCCTCCCCCTGCCCCCCCTTACTAATTCATTCAATTGTTAGGTCGCAGAGATCCTTTCAGACAAAATCACAGAAAACTGGAAAGATTTTCATAAGACTTTGCAATCCTATGATCCTAAATGTACTGGCACTATTAGCAGAAGTCATCTAAGAAAAGTTCTACAGATGTATTGTCCCTCTTTGTTAGATCAACAATTTATGAAGTAAGTTGATGATGTATGAATTGTGATAGATTTAGTGTAATTTCTTCTCTTACTGTATCTTTCTTCCTGTCTTTGAACATGATAGCTATAGCTGGAGTAGTTAGGATTTCAGTTTGCCTTAAGCTTACAGAAAAGAAAAAGCCCATGGAAGAGATGCTTCATTCCATATGTGATCAGCTTATGGTAAATCCCTTATTTATTTCCATGAAAATTCCGTATTGGAAACTCTTGTGAGTTTGGCATAATTTCACCATTTCAGAGGTAAGGCAAGCCTTTTCTAAAAAGGAACAATTGATGTGGTGGAGATTCAAGCCATTATCAAATATTATTTAGTATTTCCAAACAAAATGTAATAAAAAATTAATTAAATTAATGTTGTGTCTTTCCTCAGTAGATTATTGCTGTAATGAACAAGGAGATGAATTTTAACATGGTCAACATGAAATCTCATTTTGAATATCAGCAGAAACCCCAAATTGGGGAGCATGGGGAGCATACAGTCAAAATATCTATGTCCAAAGAGGAGGGAACTGTATTCGATGTTTTATTGCAATAACAATTCAGTTAGGTTATAATCGGGTCTAAACTGCTCTCCCACAGGCTCTAGCTTTCTCAGCTTACACTGACTTTCAGAAAGATGTGGAATTCTTTCCTACCTTTGATAACATAATAGGAAAATCAAAGAAATCAGTTCCAGTCTGACCCTTACAACACAGTGTCCTGCCGATCATTGTGAGTGAGGAGCAAACACAACAGCATCAATAGGAAATGGCTTTTGGAAAATAATCTTTGATCCTGAAATATGAATGAGCATAAGCGTGATCAGTAAAACCAATTCCACTGTATGCATTTTCCTTTCTGTAAATGTCTTAGAGAAAACTTTGGGTGCTATACATTGGGTTCATAAAAGTCATGTTCCCAGCGTGGTGTGTTATAACTATATGCTTTTATCATCTGTCAGTTTTATAGCTCTGTGTTGTATACTATATAATCACTGGTCATTGATCACGAACAAGTAATTATCCTTTGAATTACCTGGAACTCAGCAGTTATACAATTTTCTAAATAATGTTTCTACCATTATTTGCGTCAATGAAATATCTCTACTGTAAGAAAAGTGAGGAATTACAGCCACTTTGAATTGTAAAGTGGCCTTTACTTGAAATTCTAAGCATTCACTGTAAGAAAAACGATGTAGAGGAAGGCAATGAAAGGCAATTTTTTAGGGTTTAATTCATTCATCATTGTGGTCAATGGGTATTTTGCCTTTGTTTTAAAAAAATGCAAGATAAGCCCTATGAGATTAGCCTAGCAAAGTCTAGCAACTAAGGTTGTGTTCTAGCAAAGCACTGGAAGAAATGTGTATAATGCTTTTAGGATTCCTATTATGGTGAATATTGAGCACATTCTTGTATGTGCATTGTCAAACTGCAGCATTGCTGAACAGTGCAGCAATCTGTGTTTCGCAGAGCCAGACATGTTTCACCGTAGATGGGATGAGTTTGTAATCTTTTGATAAGAGCAGCATCTTAAATATATGTCTGAAAGATAAGGTTTGAATTCCATTGTCAAAGACATTCAGGGACATCAATTGCTATATAATCTTGTATTGACCATGTTCAGTCCATGAAAAGAGTCTCATTCACACTGTATTATTATTTCTTCTCTAGTAAACATTTCTAAAAAACTCCTGCTCTTAGCAATATCATGTATCAGGGCCATGTTCCAGAGAGCAGGTGACCACATTGAGGAAGAAATTTAATTCTTGTAATAAGATTAAGTGAGGATTTATACTCAGCAATGCAATAGATGGTCTACTTGATTGGAGAAATGTTTTGTATTAAAATAAATGAGTAAAAATTAGCTAATTAAATTAGAATGGCTCATCCACAGCTGAAGAGATATTTTGAAAAATCTACTTGGTGATAATCTATTTTTAAAGTTGTCATTCAGTGATTTAGCCTGACTCCTTAAAAATATGTTTTTACTCACATCTTTTTTATCAATCTATACTTTTTTTTTAAACATGATATTAATTTTTATGTTAAACCTTATTTAAAACTACCCTAGGAAAATATTGTGGATTATGCAGAGAAACAGTGGATGGCACTGTTTGTTCACTGCTCTAAAAAGTGGTAAGAGATGCCACGTTTAAAATGCTGTATTTTAAAATAATAAGTAAAGAAGATGTAATTGACTCTTTTAAATGCACACATACTGGGTTAAGACTATCACATCTGTGCTGGGAATGTCATAACCAGATTGGGGATTTAACATGGGTGCTTTAAGGGATGCAGGGTTTTGGAGCAAAAGGTGATAAAGTGACTGAATTTCATTCTGAATTCCAGTGGTTCAGCTACATCAGTCTTATTTATTTGAAATGATACTTCTGCTTTGGGGGGCTTCTACTATAATTGGACTTTTGCATTGATGTGACTCATCCTGAGGCACTTGACAATACTGCTATTGCTGCAGCAGAATAGCTGGCATGCTTGTCCCGGATGGCTTCCTGTGAGATGACATTCAGACTGGAGAAAAGAGGCAACACTTTTTAAGGGCATTTGGAAGCCTTTTATGAATTATACTCACAAGGCAGATGTTGCTCTATGGTGTTCACAGACATTTTCTGTGTGAAGGCCACACTTGTTTTAACTGAGCAGGACAAACACTAGAAAATGGAGACTCTTTTCTCTCCTTCTCATCCCTCTGACACTTTCTCTCCTGCAGAGGGTATGTTATGGATTAGACTTCTCAAAAGAAATAGAAGTTTTTATTTGTTTGTTTGTTTGTTTGTTTGTTTCAGAAAGAAGGCATTGGGGCACTCGATATGTTAAGTTCCAAGTGTTTTTTTAGGTGTTTTTCAGTGGCAGTCTAAATAGAGCTGGCACTTGGGGTAAGCTGAGTTTAGAGAATGCTCTGCTTCCGCAGTACAAGTACAGGAGCCTTCTACTTTCATCCAGGAATGCCCAAAAGCTTTGTGAATGTGAATGAAATCTTGGAATGCTAAACAGCTCAGTGAAGCAGTGGCACAGTGATGACAAGGGCTCTGATTCATAAGCTCTGTGAATTTATACAGAAATGATTTAAGGGGGTAATTTAACAGGCCCAGAGCGCTACCCACCCAACCTCTCTGCTGGAAGTTACCTTCAGTGTAGCAGAGGGGGCTGTACAGACAGCGTGTCTGCTCCTGGGCTGCTAGGGTCACAGCCAGGAGTATTAATTTAAGCTGCCAGTGATTTAATTTTGCATTTATATGCCAGGCTGCAAGTTATGGTAAACAGGGGCTTTCATTCATGATTTCTGTCAGGTTTAGTTGTGCCTTGGCTGCGTGCTTAGCTACTTCTTCCACCATAGCAGCCAAATTTGACAGGCCAATGTCAGGTGAGACAAGTCTCTTCCAATTGTCCACCATATAATCCAAGTGTTAATGATGCTGAGTATTCACTAAGGTTAACTATAGACAGGAGAGGCTTGTCTCCCTTAGACTCCTTCTAGAGTCAATGGAGCTCCCCCAGATAATCATTCAATGTTTAAGTTAGGTTCCTGATTTCTCCGTAGGCTACAGAAGGATTCTAGGAAGGCTAGTTTCCAAAGCCTAAAGCTAGCCTTCTGAATAATGTCCTTAACTGTATATGGAAAGCAAATGTGTTCCTTTGATCATCTTTGTCTTAAGACATTTGTATTATGCATTGTTCCCAATCTCCCAAATTATTTTAAATTCTTATTTTATCCAGGTTATGCTATAAATATCAGGATAATTCTTCTGGTGGAATCTTTTACAACATGCTTTTGGATAGCTTAGAGGTTGCTGTTCCTCCTGATGACTTAAATGGTATCGGCTCACATATATCAAAAGGAAGGCAACAAAGAAAAGAGAAAAAGCAAACAGATCTTTCAAAAAGGTATGCTATTAGTACAGTTTTCTGTTTAATTTAAAGAAAAAATACGTATGAAAAAGATACTTTCAGAAAGATTGAGAATACGTGCTGTTTGTCTAATGGTAAGTACTGTCCTAGGCTGATCTCTCATTTCACAGAGATATATTCAAAATTGTACAACACTCAAAGCATTGCATCAGGAGAGCAAATATGTATGGATCATTCATCAAAGACTCTTAGATTCAGGCAAATATGGTTGAGCTCACCTTACAGGGTCCACAAGGACTGTATCTCACTGCATCATTCAACAGTTGGAGTTTTGCCCTCTAGATAACGTCTGAAGTGTAAGCTTGTGATCCTCTGTAGAACCAGTGTAGCTCATTACTCAGGAACTGGATTTGAACATTCTCAGAGGATTGAGAGCTCTGCTCCATCTGATGTCTGTCACTTCTGTAGGCCATCGCTACAGCCTCCAGCTGAATCAGCATCATTGATACTGGCACCCGGGTTACAAAGATATATGAACCACTGATTCTTTTCACTTCTTACTTTTTAATATATGGAAATGCCTGCATAAATCAGGAAAAAAAAAAGCCTCTCTTGTAATGGAATGAGCTTTGCTTCCCTCAGAAATATTTTTTTCTATTTTTGTGTGGAAATCTACATGCATACTCAGACTCTGGACACATATATTTTCACATGAGCCCAGATAATACTTTACCCTAGTCCTGGAGGACTGGGTTAGGGTTAGGGTTACGGTTACGGTTACAGTTATGGTTAGGGTTAGTCCATGGAGGCATGCTCAAGGCCTGTTTTCCCTCATTTTGAGGGTGGTATTTCATGAAAAAGAGAATGCTGTGTGCAAAGCTCACACTCCTGTCAACAGCTCTCAAGACAGGGGGATCTGAAGTCAGAAATTCTGTCAGTGACGCACCTTGCCCCAGATTCTTCTCAGACTTTGTTTCCTATTCAACTATCTGGTCTTTGCGTGCTTTCTAAGTCTCCATCTGAATCCTCTTCAAAGCAGCTCTAGAGATTGCTTTGTCAGTGCGTTCACACATCCTCAGAACTGACAGATTATTCCTATGGCTCAAAAAGCCTATTTCTGTTGTCTCCCTTTGTTGTCTCACAGCCTTGCCACAGGACCTCTACACAGTTTTAAAAGAAGACTGAGTGAGTGCTGTAGGGACACCAAACATGGGCAATAAACTTTGGCATCTGAACTCTGACCCTGAATACCAATTTCAGGGCCACACTTAATGCAGCCTTCAGCAACACCCTCGCATAATGAGTTACAACCTACAGGCCCACCATGACTTTCATGTTTCTGTCATTAACATAAAGTAATTGGCAATGGATATTTGGCATTTGAATCGGCAATATGAGGATTCCAGCAGCAGGATTCCTGAGGACCCTGCAGAAGGACAGCTCAGACTCACCAGAGTCCACTTCTTGCCCTTTGCCAAACTCTGCTATAGCAAGGCAAAATAGAGGAGAAGCATACTACCCATCCTCTCAGGCCTCTCAGGCACTGGGACATCCTTCTCTCTCTCTCTCAGTGGGTCTTGAGAAGATTAGGAGCTTTTTAGGATATTTTGAAGAAGGCAGCAATTTGCCTTTACCTTCTTGCCGAAGTGGCTTTTGGCTGAGAGGCCATTAAACTGCTTTACACAGTGCTGTCAGTCACTGCCTGTTGAGAAATGGTCGACTGTTTGGAACTGTTGCCTGACAACCTGTCAGCAGTTCATGTGGCATCAGTTCTCAGGCAGATGGCTTGAGCCACTTTACCATGTCAGGACAGCACAGAAGTGAGTCAATCCCTTTTGCAGAAAGCTGGTAACTATACTGGGAACATACCAAGTTTGATCTTTTTCTTCAGACATGGGCATTTTGAAGAATTCAAAACAGAAACTTTGGATTTTTGGTTCCTGAATTGGTCAGTGTCTTGAATCTATGTTAGACGAGTTCCTCCATCTGTATGTATGAGCACTAGCTTACATCTTCCCTCCCGTTCCTCTTGTTCCGATGTTGTCTGGTGGTGGCATTGATAATTCTGATCACTCCTGGCCAAGGCAATTCTGGTATCAACACCTTCTATACCTCTTAGCCTAGAGTTCAAGGCTTCTGCCCTCCTCCTGAAACTGCTCAAACAAAACTTCAGCACCCAACTAATCTTAATGTTACCTCTTTCCTTGTCACATCGTGGATGCTGGGTGGCTCTCATTTACCAAATTATGAGAAATCATGATTAGTAATGGAAAAGGAATACTACCAGAAGTCTCTAGGAAAGTAAATCTGGCCTCTTTTTTACCAAAGTGGTCAGTTAGGACCAAGAGCCTGCAGTGGGCGGGACCTTGGTTTTCCCACACCTTTCTACCCTTAAGTTCTTTTACAGGTTGGAATGATTAGTGTCCCTAACTGTGAAAGATCCTGTTCCACAGTGGACCTTCCACTTAATCTTTAGGGTTTTTTGCTGACTGGCTCTGTCTCTGAAAGTCTTTCCTAATTTACTTTTGCAGGACACTAGGAGATATCTAAGACCTTCTGGCTAGCTCTCTCTATGTAATGTTTTTTTGGGAATGGAATATTCTCGCAGTTCTGTTCCAAGATTGTCGCCAAAGTAGAATCTGAGTTATACTTCAGTCAGGAAGTCAACCTGTTTTCTGCAAGCTGAGATTGTCCCTCCTGTCATTGAGGTCAAGAGAGATTTCTTTTCCTGTTGATAGGAACAGATCTTTCAGAGATTTCCTGAGGTTAGTTTTTTTGAGAGGTCTAATGCCATTTCTACTGAAAGACTGTCAGAGCAGAGAGCTGGCCAGATAAAGAATGCAGATCAATCACCAACATAGATCCCATTTCTGTCAATGGGACACAGTACACTAAACTCAGGATACATCAGTGGCCTCACTAATAAATATTTCTGTCCTCGACTTCTGCTGAGCCACTATCTGGAGCAATAGCCATACCTTCAGCAAGCATTATGGCATCCAGGGCTGGTGTGTTACAGTTGATCAGCAGTTGTTACATCTAAGTGAATAACTTTGAGACCCAGCTCCAGCGAGATGATGATGTGCAGGGAGTGGGGTTTGGCATCTCACACAGGGTAAATGTACTTGCAAATTATTACTTGAAGGTAGAAAAAGATGATACTTCTCACTGAATACTTCAAGGTGGCAGCTGGGCAAGAGATGGCAGGTGGTTAGCCCAGGGAAACACATATGCTGATTGCTTGGCTAGCTGCTAACGAATGGAACAGATAATGGCATGAGTTTTCGCTGCCTTCCCAGCTAGGAGTCTCTCTCCTTTTCATGACTGTCAGTTTCACAAAACTTGTAAGCCTGCATATCTTAAGACCCCTACCCCCTCTCAATTTTGACTGAAATTGGTAGATGGCTCCAATTCTGGGGGGAAGGTTGACAGACATGTGGATTAAAAGATTGATTGCATTATTCTTGTTTCCTTAGGAAAGCAAGGTAAAAGTGGTGCAGGTTGGAGGGGAGTACAATTTAAAATATAAGCTTGCTTGAATTCAGGGTAGATCTCAAGAATCCCTAGTGGGTCTTGTGTCTCTTAACAGGCTTTGAACTCTTTGTGACTGTGTAATTACTGCCTGAAAGCAGGAATAGATTTCTTAGAAATATGTCAGTAACTCTCCAGTTCTTCTCCTGCCCTCTTTTTTGAGGTAGGTAGTGTATTTGCTTTTCTGCATAATTCTGGAAGTTCTGTATCAAATCTGAGACCATTTTAGCCAGTTCTGTAAGTACCAATTTGAATAAACAGAAGTATTCTATAATTTTTTCTTTCCTTATTTGTTGTTAGTATTCATTGTTCAAGCCACCTGCTTACATTTGACTTCTTTATTGAAGACCAATGTAAAACAAAAGCTTTAAGTATTTCATATCCCTTAATGTCATCTGTTGATAGTTTTCTCTTCCTGTTGAATAGTAAGCCAAATTTTTCCTTGATCTCCCTTATTTTACTGAAGCATTAATAGAATGAGTTTTTATTATTCTTGATATTTTTGATATCAAATCTCGTGTTGTGCCATGGCCTTTCAGATTTTGGCCATATATACTCATGCCGTTCTCTTATACTATGGTTAGATGTTTCAGTGATGCGCTGCCAGCTCTCCTTAAGTCACTTTCCCTTTAGACCCATTTCACATGAGATAGTGATTCCTTGAGTAGGTAGAAATCTACTGTTTGTTTCACTGTCCCCCTTCCTTCCTTTTCCAAGGGTCATAAACTCTGTCATTCCGTCATCCTTCCTGCCTAAACTGTATTTCACCTTTTCAAGCAGTATTTCTGTGTTAGTTAGGATAAAATATAGAAAGACTTACCCTTCACTAGATTTTGTGGTATCAGCAGAATGTCACTGATAAGTTCTGAAAATCTGCTGGACAACCTGTATTCTGCTGTAATCATTACCCAACTGATTACAACCAGCTCCTTTCCCTGGATGATTTTGCCTCTTTTTTGCTCAGAAAAATCTCCAAATCTCCAAAAGCTTCAAAACCAAATCCTGTTTTCCCTGTTGGTGTTGCATAGTAGGCGTCCCACAATTTTAGCACCCATATTCTCGTAGGCTTTTATGAGTTGAACTCTCAGTAACATTTAATTTACCGAATTGTAAGGATCTCTAAGAATCTCTCTAATGATCTTGATGTAAAGGACAATATATCTGTCTTCATCAACTCACCTCTTCTTCAGCAACAAGCCCTCTGCTTATTCCAGTCATGTGAATTATCCCATTAATTATGTCAATTAATTTATAATTTAGATTATTTTAAGACTTCCAGCTCCTGTTGCTTATGCCATATGCTTTTTTATATTCATATACAGACAACCAACATATTTGATGGACTGATCCATTCTGTCTGTTTTTCTCTTTTCTATGACACTGTAATGTATAACCCAGTTTCACATATTTTTAGGCCCTCAGCTAAGGTGCTATAGTTTATACTTTCCCATGGGCTTTTATGGCAGCTCCTTTCTTTAATCCTAATCCAAGGCCTCCTTACTAGGTTATCAAGGTAGTAGATACAGAGAGCTTTTCACTTTTTGGTGAGATAAATTCTAGTTTTACCTGGTAGCCCATGGAAGTATAAGTCCCTGCCAGGGAAGATAGTCTTCCTGATGACATCCTACAAGTAACCATCTTGACCTTTAATTAGGAGGAATGGTATAAACAACATCTGAATTTATCTGTCTTCAACACCTACACTGTGGTTACTTTTTCATCTTCTCAGGGTCATTCATGACAAGGCCTTTGTGGATAAGCAGAAGACTGTAATGGTCAATGGGATGGGATGGGAAAAGCTGGTAATGCTTTGGCAACCTCCTGCATTCAGGCAAGATAGCAGACATCTCAGGAGACCAGGTCTCTTCAGCAGATGGGTCCATCTGGCATCCTCAGGAGGGAGTCACCAATCACTGTCATCTTCTGATCACTCTTGGGAGGCTTAGAGTTAATCCTCTGTGTGCTGCTCAGATCRAAGCAAAACTGTTTTCATGAACCTATTTTCAGAACGAGAGTTAAAATTTTAAGATTAACTTCAATTTTAGGGAATACTGTAAAACATACTTAATAAATCTATAAAAATAAGACTGCTGAATAATTCTGCATTTTGCTTATATGGTAATACATGCTCTCAGACTTAACAAAAATAATTGTTTTAACTTCCCTTTTCATGGGCTATAGTAAATCCATAGCAGATGTAAAATAGATACAAGTGGGACACATTACATACTCTTTAATTTCTTTTCTGTCTTTAAAAGTTATTAAATATTTAATTGTGACTTACTTTAATGGCTTACTGATGAAGGTTGTGGTATTCCATGAGGAAGAGTATATAGTCCATATCTACAGACTTTCTTATAGGGCCTGAGAAAGAAAGAGGTATTCTGGCCGTTCCTTACAAGGGAAAAAAAGTGGAGGTGACTTACTTCGGATTCATGAAGAGGAAGTTTCACCTTCCCAGGAAGAGAGAAAACTTCATAAGAGACATTTTATCCTTTTAAAATCAATGGAAAGACTTATTTACTTCTTTCATGTTGGCTTAGCCCTCTTATGGCAACTGAATATGTATTAAAGGATAAATATGGCTCCTTAGCTGATGTAGTCTGATGAGCTAACTAAGCCTGTGATTGGGAGGTCGAGGATCTCCATTTGCAAAATAAATACTTCAGAGAAATATCATTCAGCTTTTACTTTTTTCTGTAAAGCAAACTATACTTAAGAAAAGGTTGCACAATATAGGCCTTGGAATTAAAATGTGCTTTAATTTGATCAACCTATCTTTTTGCATCAAAGGAGCTTCTCCCATATCAATGTCTTGTTTGTCATTAAAGCAGTCTTGTTCATTATTGCTGAATCAAATGTTTGAAACTACGAAAAATAAGTGACTTGTCTGCATGCACAATCTTTCAATTTTAGAATGAAACAGATTGAAGATCAAGCTAACAAATATGCCAAGAATAGAACTGTTGATGAAGTAATTGAAAGGCTGAAGGACAAAGTGTTACAACAGGCAGCAACTATTAAAGACAGCTTTCTTGCCTATAACAAGCAATCAAATGGGAAAATTACTAAAGTTGGTTTGCGGAAGGTAGGAAAATGTTAGATATTTTTCTTTGCCCTGTATTTTTCCCAGAAAGATGATTATTGCCTTAGCATTGTGTGGGTTCACACATCTAGAGTTAAATCTTCCAGGATTGTTTCAGTCACTAATGAGCTAAACAGGCCTCATGCAGGTTATTATATGACAAATAATCTCTGATTTCCTTTAAAAAGACAAAAAATTGTCATCCTGTGGCAGCAGGACACCTTGAAAACTTCCACTGCTCCTAGGGGGATGTATGGATTGGGACTGGGGAGACATGGATGGGACTTAGACATCTCATGTCAACCCACAGTGCACCTTTTATGCAAAGTGAGTGGGCATATCTTAAAGAATTGCTTATCCTTAACTCAGAGTCTTTAAGCCCTCTCCGTAACTGTGTGGTAGTAGCTGATAGACCCTGGATATAGTTGGGTGACGAACAAGACTGTTAAAGGATACAGCATGGCTTAGGGAGAATGACCTAAGCTATTTCTGTGCCATCATTCAGATTTCTCCTACAACAGCTGGCTGTGTACTGGTGTAGCAGCCTCCAGTGAAAGGCTCTTGGACTGCAGTGTTGGTTGTAATCACTCCCTGGGACGCTCCCTGGGATCCCTGACTCTCTTCATGCTCACTCCTGCTCCATTTTCAAAAGAGTTTGCAGTGCTTGCTCATGTCAGGGAAACCTCTAGCCATCTAATACCATTTTATGGCACAGACTGGTCCCCAACAGGAGAGGAAACCCTTTCTATAGCTCTTATTTGAGTTCAGTTGATTTTACCACATTGTCATTTTCCACGGTAATTATTTGATTTTTGGGTGGCTTTGGATGCTTTGTTAGCTGATTTGGGTACAGCATCCCAGTGCTAAAAGGATCTACAACAATGAGAATGTGTTCAAATAGTTTACTTTTTACTTGTCAAGACTTCCAGTTGAATTTTGTATGTGTCTTTTCTGAGGTAGGGTTTTCTGTGCTGTTCTCAGGGCCCGTCACGGCCTTGATTGCTTATCTAACTCTGCATGCTGTCCTTTGGACGGACTTGTGAGGTCATGGATTTGGGATTGTAGCTGTGATGCTTGTGGCACCCAGCTGCACATTTCTTTCTTTTCACACTTCAGATAAAAAATGCTTTGCTGAAAGTTGACACTGGGCAGGAAAAGAGACATGATGGCAGTAACATTTCCCTGGTCTACCTAATTTTAAGCAAAGAGCTGCTGCTGAGTAGTGTTATGACGGTAATTCATACTCTGTCCTTTGTCCAGGTGTTGAGGGAAGATAAGGAGTCAGCAAGGGTCAAAACAGATCCGTACCTTTGAAAATAGCCTGCAGAGTCCCTCGGAACGTTTTGTCCCAATCCATTTTTTACTGTGATTCAGTAATAAACATCATCTTCCCATCCATGTACCATAGGCTGTGCATATTTTCACCAGCTGCTGTTGCAGGGGCAAATGTAATGACTGAAAGGAGATGGCAGAGCTGTAGTCTTCCTTTCTACCCTTCTCGACATAGACCCATGAGGTATGTGCTCCACATCATATGACAGGACGAAGGCTCTGTTACTATAGAGCCTTCCCCTGTGAACATTGTAGCTGCATCCAGCCTCACATCTTCTTACCCTCAAGTGGATATCTTTCTGCAGTTGTGTGCTGGAAGTGAAATTGCTTTGAAATGAAGGGGAGGGGAAGAGGGGGACAAAAACATATAAAACATATAAAACATGTATTTTGTTTGTCTTAATATTTTATTATTAATAATACATTTATTAAGAATGTAGTTAAACTGCAACCCCCCAATACAGATCTGACATCTGTGGCAAATACCTTTGGGACATTGGCTTTGGTTACTGCAATTAATACTTACAATGTGATACCTAAGAGGCTTACATGTTGCCTGCAACTAATGCAGTAATGTTCTTTTTGTCACTGTTAGGCTGAATGAACTCATTCAACCTGCTGCTCTTGCCTCTGCATTGCCTGTCTATGTACAACTCACATTTAAGATATTTGTATAACAACAGAAGCTGTTGAAGAGTCAGTCTTTGTGATTTCATTGTTCTTTTGTTACACTACAGATGATGCATTCCTTAAGCTTCAGCAATGCACAAAGGATAAAAAGCCATCATATATCTGCATCCAGGAATATGCTTCACTGCACTGTGATGTTCTTGGACCCTGCAAAGTTAGCAGAGTTCAGCTGGGTGGAATACTGCCCGGGAACTATGCCCTGCTGCTGATGATTTTGATCATTCAAAAGGGGCATGTTTCTCAGTAACAGTCCTGTTCTGCCCTGCCTTACGCTGAGTGAAATAGTGAGTGAATACCCTGGGATGAATGGTGATGAGAGATCTGGTGTGAGTGAGGGTGATTAAAAAGGACTCCACATTAGAACCGATGTGACAGACTGCTTCATGTCTCAGGGAACTGCTTGGGCATGTGCATTTTCAGGTAAAATACAAACTGAAACTGATTCTCCGTCACTTGTCACTCGTGGTCTTTAAAGATCTGCACCCCTCTTGCAAAAGAAAGGGGTTTTTAACCTCGTTGTCCAAGCAGAATTCCAACTTGGAGTTTTTCAATTCCTTCTGCTTCAGTTTCTTTGACACTTCTGCTGAGATGTTTGTCACCCCCTGCCCTGAATTGTTCAGGAGCACAGCTGCTCTTTGTCCCAGAGGTGGTAGAGTTTCAGCGGTAGATGAAGAGCACCCAGGCATTGGTGTCTGGCACCATTATAGGCATTGTGGGGTACCTCTCCTGGACTCCAGCTGCTGCTTCAGAAGAATGTAGGTCTCCCTCTATCACATCTGCCAGCCTCATACAAATGTTTCGGATATATCAGGTCACTGCAAATGGCACTAGGTACCAACATTCAGGGAATATAACCTGCACTAGGGTGTCCTGGTGAGTAGGTTGTAAAACATTTTGGGGCCCCACCAAAATTTAAGTGATCTCCACTAGTTCAATATTCTTGCATCAGATCCTGACTCTGTAGCTGCACAGATGTGGTGCCCACTCCATTTCCCACCTTAATGTCAGGTTTACAAAGTGCTACTCTGATCCACAGAAGAGAGGACTCATCTAGAGCAGCCAGGGAGGTAGTGTACAGCTGGCCAGAGTTGCTTATGCTCCAGAGGTAGAGTAGGTTACTCAAATAGTAAATAGTATAATGTGGCAGTTGTAGCTATAAAAGGGGACTCGTGTTCTGGTTTGTTATTCCAGGCCAAGCTGTAGAAGTGGGCAAATGCTGTCTGCCTTGGAAGTGGATAAGCTCTGTTTATTTGTATGACACTATGTTAGAGTGGCATGGAGGGAGGAGGCAGAATTCACTCTTAGATTCCTCTGAAGGGTATTCTTGGTATTCTTGAATAACTGAAAACTGCAGACTTCAAAGCACCTTTTAACCTTTGTAGGGTTATACCAATACTGCCAGTTCTCTGTGTTTCTCTTTACAGCTTACAGCATAGACTCCTTTTAGCTGCTTGCCTGTGGAGTGCCAAAGGTGTGAGGAGAGTCAGTTAAGGGGGATGCAGAGCTCCACCTCCTTTACTGCTGGGTACCATGGTACCTCTGGCTTCACTGGCCTGGCTCTCCTGGGAGTTGGGCAAATAGGCAYAGAGTTTGTCTTCATACCTTGGGACTTGGCCAATTATTAATAGAGTTCAAATTCAGGAGGTCGGCCACTGAAGCTCTGTCAGGGGACCTGGGTAATGACCACAATTTGGATGTGTTTCTCCGCTTTGCGATATTTCCTCACTATAAGGTGGTCATCAATTCTTCTTTCTTTAAATATGCAGAAACTATGCATTTTGAGAGCTGTTCAGCACAGGACAATGACCTAGTCTCAGACTTTAATACAACTTAATCTTGTATGCAGTTTGGCAGAATTTTATCACTTTTTCTCTCTAGATGAAAGTGCTAATAGTAGGGGCTGTAGTCACCCATTACTATTGTGACTGATTCTCTCCAGCTTTGACTGGATTTGTATGGCCAAATTTCCTTATCGCCACTATTAAGCATTTGATCTGATGGTAAATACTTGTTCAACTGCACATAAAATGTACTTGCTTGTCCAGAAGCTTTACATTCATTGAATGGAATGATAATTTGCTAATTATTCTCTCTTCCTTTTTTAATGCTCCTTACTCTGTTCATCCATTTAATGATTTTTTTTCTTTTAATCTGTACAATTAGCTAAAATATAATAACAAGAGTAATTGCTGTAGAAACACTTGGAAAGTCAGGACAGAGCTGTGCAGGATAGTTATAAAGGATATGCCCAAATCAGGAGTTACAAAGCAGCTGAAGGAAATGAAAGGGCTGCAACTGGATCTATTCAGGGAAACAGGAGGTGGGAGAAGGAGTAGAAAACCCCTCTACAGTCAGCTGGCAGGTAACAGAAGAGGAGTATAATGGCTGGCTGCTACTACTCCAGACTATTGTACCTGTTCAATGGAGACAGAGATCCCCAGAAGGGGACATGGGAAGAATGCAGAATGGTCCGAAAGGTCCTTGCCAAAATGGATTACATGAAATGCATCCTCGGATCTGCTTTGAAGAGCAGCATCCAGAAGAAATCTTACTTTCCACCTCACTGTAGCTGTGTATGGTTCAGGGGCCTGAGCCCACTTTGCAGCATTCCTTGTCTAAGAATCAGTTGTGATGGTCTTGTGGGGAAAAGTGGTATTAGCAAATTCTACAAATGGCAAATTTCTTCAGACTGCTAAATAAGCTGACGTGGTTGCTTCTGGCACTTTCCACTTTCCAGGTGAAATTTAATCTTAGTCTGGCATTCAATGCTTTTGCTTAAAATGACAGTTTCAAAAATATAGTCAAATTTTGCTCTCTGCARATTCAGTTCAATTCTGTATAGAATTGAAGTTGTATGGAATAGATCTACAGGTAAATGCTTTACTGTATATGTAAGGAAGAGAGATCAATTTTTAGAGTGATTTCAAGTTGAGCTATGGGATAAAACCCCCAAACATTTACTATTCAAAATGGCGTATTAAGCAACAAAGTAGATACTTATATAACTTATTTTATTTCTCTTCTGACAGGTGTTGGAAGATCATGCCAGTGGATGACAATCAATTTAATCTACTAACAGAAAAGTTGGGATTCCCAGATGGAGGGTTGAATTATCTGGATTTTGTGACAATATTTGAAGGTAAAGGAATTTTAACAGCAACACAGCATAAAAAACAAACCTTTCCTGGAAAATGTGGAATGCTCTCTTTCAAGGAAAGCCTATTGCTGAAATTAGGAAGAGATCAGTGGTATGAATTTAGGACACTGATGACCTTTCTCTCTGTAGTTCTTTGATTCCTGATCTAGTTAACCTGCTGCTTATCTAACCCAGGGCTTGAGAGAAACTGGAATATGTGAGATGTGGACTAACTAAAGGCCAAGAAAGTTGTGATGGAGTTATCACTACTAGACTGCAGAAAGTAACGGACTGGTCTCTCTGCTTACGTAGATCCTTCTCCCCAGCATTTCTTACTCTTGTTCACAGTCTTGGGACTGTGTTGTATCCCAAATTCTGATAGTGAACTGTTGTTATAGTAGTGTTGTCCAGCAACGTCTTTTTTCTGTCTAAAAGGTCAGGAAACAGTAACTAATCCTTTCAGGTACAAAGTTAGTAAACCTTTAGTGATAGGCTTTAGTAGCAGCATATGCAACTAGAGCTCTGTGATGTGATCTGGTTAATTACTGGTTTATGGTTTTAATTTAAAGTATTGCTTTTGAATGTTAAAGCTGTTAAGGGAGTTTGCTACCAGAGGGTGCTGAAATGCGGTTGTCTATAATATAATAGCTTTATTGGAGTATGAAGAATCCCAGTGAGATTGTGTAGACACAGGTATATTGTCCACACATGTAATGAGGATGTGGTCTTCGTTGATTTACTGTTGCTGAGGAATGCAACCCAGAGGAATATCTTTGTAATGTGGGAGCATATTGTTTTAGTTTAGCTACTTGCCTTACTCCATCAGTAATTTCATTGATTTCACAGCAGTACGAGTAAGGGTTTCAAGTTTTGCCTCTTTGAAACTGTTTGAATCTGAACTCGTTTTCTTAGGCTGGAACCCTGGGTGAAAGTTGAGTCTAGCAAGTAATTATTCATTTCTCATTTCTTTTATATATTTTTCTTTTATGCTTTAAGTCTAGATTTTCTGGATAAAATTCTGATGCCACAAAAGTCAATGGGAGTTTTGCTATTGACTTCAAGAAGGCCGGTTTTAACTTCTGTATTATGTGTCTCTTCATTATTTTTCTCAGAGGTGTCCAYTGACTTTTCCCACACTGTTTCTATTACTTTCTACTGTCATTATTTCTCTTTAGATCTAAGAAACAGGGGAGAGCTGACTTGTGGCAGGGCTGACGTAATATTCACATTTTTCTTCATTGAGGCCTAGTGTTTAGAAGCATGTGAGTATGGTCAGCTAATCATCTGTCCATCAAAATATTTGCATCCAGTAGCCTAGTAAAAGATGCTTGAAACAAGTTAACCTTGGTGAAAGTGAGTGTGACAACTCTTTAAAGTGTTTTGTCTGTATTTAAAGCTTTTCCTTTTGACAGTCATGAGAATCACAGCTTTTCTTTCAGGAGGTTACTAAAGCTCATAGTTGTGAAAGAAACTGTAATCCACATTTAACTTAAGGCTCAAAAAGCAGAAGGCAAAGAAAAAAAGTGACTTATTTTTCAGTGATTTGTGATTAATTGCGGGGGAGAGGAAGAGAAGCTCTGACCCTTTGGGCTGTAGTCACAGTGCTGATAGAGAGACCTGATTCTCTTTTCATAGACTTCAGTGGGAAGACAACTTGAGTAGAAATTTTCCTGACTAGACCTCAGTGGAGATCAGAATTGAAAAAGGGAGGGATAGTGTGTGTGTTGGGGGGAGGAGGGTTACAGGGTAAAATCATAAGAAACAGAAAATGACACAGTGAATACAGTTTAATGATGTCACTGGAGTAGAGGTACAGGCTTTTGTTGTGTGTAGGTTATTTCTGTCTTCACTTCTATGAATGGATTCCTTTAGAAAGGTCCATTAACTTAGGATTTTTCCAATTGGTTAGGAGTGGAGTGGAGTGAAATGTCAGTGTGTATATTTTTCTTTGAGAGTTTTTCCCATTTTAAAAATCTGAGATGAATTAATTAAAGTTATTATAAAACATACTAGAAATTTGCAAAACATATGAAGGAAACCATGCCTACAAGATGGTGACAACATTTAATCAACTAGGTGAACTGCTAGTGCTGATGTTTTCTTCTCACCCAAAGGTCTGAGAGGCCAAGTGTTGTACAGTGTGATCTTGTAGCTTCATCTGTGTAAACCACTTAGCGGCAAGGGAACGGTTCATCTGGCTAAGCTTTATGGGATTAATGTCTTTCTTGACGAACTGTTGTCTATATCGACCCAAGCAAATACAGATACAGATTTCAATACCCTTTAAAAATACCCTTTTTAGATACCTTTTTAAATACCCTTTCAGCAATGCAAACATACGAATGAACAGTGCTCATGTCCATGTGTGATTGGACAGTGGGATGTAGTATGAAGGCTTCATGGACAAGAGCACATTCACAGCAAATTCTTTTTGTTTGCTGTCCGGTGACAATTCTACTTTTTCCGTATATTCTCTATATGGCTCATATGTCGCAGAAAAACTCTAAAATGTTGAAGAGACTTTATAAGATGTTATTTGGTCTCCTTTTTCCCCAAAGCAAGGCAAAATAGGTACCTAGAGTATCACAGCACAGTGAGCAGAAGGAATCAGAAAAGTCTCAAACGGTGACCAAAATAGCTTTTCTATTGCCTAAAAATACCTTAGCCCTTCAGGACTGGAAGTACATGTTGTGTGCCCTGCTGGGAAGCTGTCTGTCTCCCTTTCCTGATCCTGCTGGGCTGTGAGATAATGAAAGTTAAAGTTGTGACAATATGAAGCTGCCTTTTGTGCAGGACTGAATCTTGCCAGACCTGAACGTCAGGCAAAATAGTATCAAGGTGATACTGTGTAGGTGAACTGGAAAGTAAGAAGTGTTGTGATGGCAGAGCTCCTGAAATACTCTGTGTTGGTTCAAAAYGGTGGAGTATTTAGCCACAATTGAATTACTCCAGGGGAGATGGTCTAGCATGCAGCAGTTGTGCTACGCAGTCAAAGTTGTGACAAATTAATTTCTCTGGTACTGTCTGCAGGAGCTGCAGACAATGTTCCCTCACAGAGACAAGCAATATGACAGCAAATCACAGCTCGCTTAGTATTCATTTTCTCCTCCTCCAGTCTGATACCTTCCTTCCTCAAAACAACCAGGAACCAGAGAAGGCTAAAGCAAAAGGAAAAGACCCTGTCTTAGCTGTGCTTTCTTTAGTCAAGATTACCCTCTAAAAGCTTCCTTCACCTTGTGTTGGGAAGAAGCATAGCAGCTGAGGGAATTCCTGGAAATCAGATGGACACCACTAATACTGTATACAGCTATTGCACTTTGTCATGTTTGGGCTGTAAAAATCACGATTGCAGGTTTCTTGTTTTGTTTATGTTATTTTACTGTGCTATTTATCAGATATGTTTAATATTGTCATTTCAATGCTCGCTGTGCTTTGATTTCATTATTCCAGATGCCAGATTGAATGGGCCGGGAGCTACATTATGTCACAACACAAACCACAGAGGAAATAATGCTAAATATCACTACATGACTGCTGAAGAATGTCTCAGTCAGCTTAATGATAAGCTGATGGAAGTCTATGGGGTAAATACATTGAGCCATGGTTTGCTTTTGGCAGGGAAGCTAGTTGTTATTGTGATACACATATTTGTTCTAAAAGTTGGTTTGGGGGAGCTGTCAGAAAAGTGACTCTAGAAATTATGATAAATTTTGTGTTTTCTGTTGTCTCAGAAAAGTCCAGTTCAAATACATTCATTTTTCAAGACAAAAATGTTTTTTTTCTAACTGCCTTCTCTGCAGCCTTTGCCAAGAARTTAAAAGCTGAGTTATTTTTTCCCATTCTTTTGTGAGTGTAGATTTTGCAATTGTCATAGAATATCTCTGTACTACTCCTTCACAAAATACTCCATGAACACATGAGTGCAGTCTATCAAGAAGAGGTTCTTTTTTTGCTTATTATTTTCTGTAATTACCATTAGAATGTACTCCTTGAAATCCCACCATGGATATACGTAGAATAAGAGAGGTCCCATTTCACAAAAGGTCCATTCCTGTTCCCTGGGAGAACTGGAAAGAGCAGCATTGGGAAAGGGATCCTCTCTTCAAACCGACTTGGACACCCCCAGCAAAGCTGGTGATGCTAACAAGTGATTTCTGAAAATCTTCACCATTCTTAAAGGTGTTTGGACTTTTTATGTCTATTTTAATGGGAGAAGCTGTCTAGCTGCAACATTAATTGCCGTTAAGCCTCGCTTCATAACAGGTTTTCCAAGCATGTGTAAGACAAAGGGCAGAAATAAGGTACCTCTCAATATAGGATTGATGGGAAGTGGAGGCCAATTTGCAGATTTGCATGGGGGCTGGCTTTTTGATGCTCACTGCTTTTGCTCAGTTCTGTACATGCATGAGATGAAAGCAATAGGCCTGTGGTTTACTGCAGACTATCCTATCCTGGCAGAAGTCGTAGTTTGGCATTGCTTAGTAAGGTGGTACTATAAATGCTTTGTATTCTCAAATTGCCTTAAAGTATTTGCCTATTGTCAAAACAAGTCTAGAGCAAACATTTTTTATTTATATTTTAAAATATCTAGTTGACCTGGTAAATACATTTAGTTAAATGTTCCTTGTTAGGACACCTATTCTGCCTTCCGTAACACAGACAGTAACCGTGACGGTATCATCAACATGCTTGACTTTCGACACCTCTTGGACAGCTTTCTGTTTAGTCTTAGAGATGAGGAGTTCTTGCGCCTACTTGGTATGTTGAGAATGAACCTGACCTCCACGTTAAATTACCAAGAATTTTGCCAACTGTTCCAGACCCAAGAAACTGAAGAGGTCCCTCCTTGGCTTATTCCACCTCACAAGTAAGAAAGAAAAAATTGTTTAGTGCTTACATTAATCCGATGTGTTTATAGAAATGAATATGCTGTATGAAAGCTGATATTAGATATGACTGAAAAAAGATTAAAACATATCTTTAACAAACTGAGATTGGGTAGCTCTATAAAGTTATCAGTGATATAGGACTCAATTAAATAAAATACTGAGTCCAACCTTCAGTTAAAATGAATAATAACCCCTGGGGACTGTTCAAATCTGTAAGATTAAACATATATACTGGTACCTGAATTAGAGCCTTAGAGCAGAGCTAACCCCCAAACTGAACAACATAGCTGTATCTCTTGAACATGCAGAATTGGACACACAGTTTGGGGATGTCATTTTGGGTTGAGGAGCAGCTAGGCTATTACCTGCCTGCCACAGTCCCTATCGATTCTGAGACTAGTATCGTTGTCAGTGTGCATTAGAGTTGCACGGGGGTCCACAATCCAGATCTTTTTACCMCCAAAGCACTGAGGATAGACAAGATCAGGTGAGGGGTGCAGAAATGCTGAGGTGCTGTAGAGTGGGTGGAGGATAGAGAAAATATTGCAGCAGCCTCCTTTACTCTGAGAAGTGATACTGTCTAAAATGTCTGGAATTTTAAAGCCTGAGTTTTTCTTTAATGATAAATAGCACTTAGGCACTAAAAAATTCATTCTAAAACCTCAGTGTGAAACTATGTTTAACTATGCAAACAGAAATAAATTGATAAAAATAATGACAAGATTCAGCAGGACTGAAAAAGCTCGTGATCAGCAACTCATCTCTGTTGTGGGAATGAAGATGTGATATATACACATAGGCTTATTTCCCAGTTTTTATTTGTCTCTTACAGTGTTACTGTTGGCTCAGATGCTAGTAATATTTATCTGCTTGGTTTGTTTTTCTTTTTTCCTGAATTGGGCAACTGAGTGAATCAAGGACATCAGTCTAAAACAAGAAAGAAAACTGATGATCATCACTGTGTCTTGCTAACAGTTGGAGTCTGAGATGAATTAATGTCTTGCTCTCATTTCTGTTTTGTTTTGTATTTAGCTCCAAAATTTTCTCATTTCAAAAACTGTTACTGTTTTAGAAATCTCACAATGAAAATATAGTGATTGAAAGCCCTGAGAATGCTTGCAGCTTCTCAGCTAGGTCTTTATACCATTTTAAATGGTCAGTAGTTTAGGTTTATGGAATCTTCTCCCAAATAGTGGAAGTGGGGAAGCTCTGAGAATCAGAAGGTTCCCAGACACCTGGTATACCTTAATGTGGCATTTATTTTTCTAAATCCAAACTGAGCCATAGGCAAAGACTGTCGAGGCCTGGAGCTCTGGAAGTTCAGATGTAACTCAGTTTGTAGTGTTGCAGTTATCCATGACCTAAGTTCTGGTTCTGCATATGCCATGAGTGGTACGAGAACTCAGTTGGTAGGTCAGATGTAATGATCGTGTCTAACATGGTCTGCAGGCTGCGTATTCTGTTGCCTCTCATTTGAGATCCTGATCTGTGGGAGTGCAGTCCAAGAATGCTGGTAAACTGGGTGCAGAAGCCATATGTCTTCAGCATTTTCTTATAAAGCAACAGCCAGAGGAGAAATTGGTACTAGGAAGTAGTATGAGATGGGCAGCTGTGCGTTAAGAGAAATGAGCAGCCTTTCCTCAATTTTCTATCTGAAAGTGCTTAGGAAAGCTAAAGAGCTTTGGGCTCCAAAAGAAGGGCTCTTCTAATGCAGAGGAAGGTGCACTATTTCAAAGAACAGTGAGATATGAGATCCCTTCCCCCCAGTTCCTGGCTAGGTGTGTTCTTGAGTAGCACATTGATTTAGTTGGCTTTCTGCATAGTACAATAGCTTTGCTGKATCCTATTCCAAGGCACCTGTTAATCCCTACATACCTGGAGTCCCCCAGAAGCACAAGGCCCTCAAAAGTTCAGTGCTTGTAATGCTAAGCAGTGACTGAGTTTGTTTGCAAATCTGGGTCTTACTCCCTAAACTTACCAGCTATGTCTTGTTAATGCACAAAGACAGTTTTGATCTAAGTTATTGAAGTAAATCAAGGATAATCTTCCTGGAGTCACTCCAGGATATAATTGTTTCTGAGCTAATTAACATTTCCTTGTATGTGTATAAATGATCATGCCGTCTCTTGAGTTTGAGGGAGAATTGAACAGCATTGATTTGAAAATAAATAGGGAATTACAAAATTTAAAACATCTTTGCTAACCTGCAGCTAGGGAAATAAGGCAGTATTTAAAGAATTAAGTTTACACAGATGTGAAGTAACAGTCTTTAATGTGTATCTTAGAAACTAGGAAGTGAAGTCACCACTACCGTGAAGAACAACAAAAGGAAAGGAAACTTGTAGAGATTAAAGATTCCACTAACGTATAGCATAGTTAGTTGTTTTTTTTTTCTTTTCTGAGAAAAAAACAGATATAACAGATGCAGAGCTAGCTTGTGATCAGGCTCATTACTACCTTGTTATCAAAGCAAGAACCAGATGGCATGACCTAGCAAGGGTAAGAAGAATGTTTTCTTTAAATAAATAAACTGCACTAATATATTTCAGAATATTATGCAATGTTGATCTTCAGATTCTATAAATATTAAAAAAGACCCTTGCAAAATATCTCATTAATGATAAAAACTTACTATATGAGTTAAAAAAAAAATCAACAGTTTGAATAATGTTCAATTTTGGTAGTGTTAATTATATAGTAGCTGCTATTATAGTTGTTTCTAAAACTTTCTTCATATTTTACTTTTGTGGGTTTTATTTAATGGTTCTATTGTAAGATAGTAATTGGCCTCATCTGAGGCCCATTTGACTAGGTGCTGTACACAAACACACACACCCATTTCCATGCTCACACTCAGTGTTACCCAGCACAGTAAAGTTTTTGATTAGGGTGACCATCCAAAGAGACTCTCATAAAACAATCCATAAAAATTAATTCTAATATTTTTTTTAACTGTTGAATAGTTGCAGTACTTGGAGAACAGAGTAGCACAAGGAAAAAATGAATCTAAGTTTTTCATTGAATGTTTGTGTAAGTGAGACAATAGTACTTGTGGTCTGACCTTGTAAGACGAGTGGTAAAAAAACCCAAACAAACAAAGCCAAATCTGATATATATTAGGTATGTAACAAATTAGGGAGAAAATCTGGAGGTGTGCTATTTTCCAGTTTTCATCTTCCACTGGCATGCTTCAGCAGTGGGCATACCCATAGATGGATAGACAATTTTAGTGTTTATATCCCTGTGTTCACTGTCAATAAGAGACTTTCCACATGAAGTCAGTCCACCAGGAGATGTTTTTGAGAGTTGCACATCCGTAGTAGAAAGTGGGAAACACTAAAAATCAAATGAAAAAACATTAAAAAAAAGGAATTCAGACTTGCATGATTTTCCATTTCTTTCTCAATTCACATTATTCATTAAGCTTATAGAGAGATCAAATGTTTTGTCAAACTTGTTGGTTCTTGTTAGTGATGATTTCTTTTACATTCCAGAGTTTTCAGGAATATGACAGTGAAGGAAATGTCATTATACAGCCAGAGGATTTGAAAAAAGTCTTGTTCAGATTTGGCATTCCAGTCACCCCAGAAGAATTTAAGAAGCTTTGGGCAAGGTATGACAACTCTAAATGATTAGCTCTTACAATAATGTATCTTTTATAGGATTACAGAGCCTTTGGCAGTGCAGTGAATTACAATAGATTACACTGCACAAGAAAACTTTTATTTTGTTATGAATGTGACCTTAGATCATGACAATGTGTTACAGGAGGTTACATTGTGTCATACTAAGCTCAAGAATACAATTAGATCCATCAGTTTTCAATGAATTCAAAGACAGTATTTCTGTTGACTTAAGTATTACTGGTCCCTTTAATTTAATATATGTGTTCATCTTGGATGGCACTTTGGGGTCACAAGTTAAATTAACTTGGTTTTCATCAATTTTGTTTATACTCGCAAATGCCTACCTCAGTTTGTTCTGAGTGAAAGTCAGACCCAAGTGTCTCAGGTCAGCTGGGAAATGCACACAGAACTTCCACCAAGGAGCTCCATAGAGTGTCTCTATTACACATCTGTCTGAAGTCAGTGCTACCAGCCTCTCCTTTTCAGAGCACTAAATTTGCTTGCAACATTTTTAACCTAAATAAAAGTGATTCAGTCAGAAGAAAAATGCTATATACCAAATACATAACAAAAGAAAGTAAGGTAATTTCATGCTGTGTAAAGATGGCAAGTAATATCATGAAATGTTTTTATAGACAAGTAATTTGTTGTGAAGTGGGGGGGAAATACTTGTCTGCTCTCAGCTAAGAGGAGCTGTGCAATAAACAGTCTTTGAGATGGCATAGATGTCAGCTGTATGTGACATTATATAAAAACCTACCTTCATTACAGCTTTATTTAAAAAAAATAACCACTCTCCCCAACATATGGAACCCAAGTGTATTGCACCTTGGTTTCAAACTGCATTAACTATATGTTTTTTTTTCTTAGCACTGATTCATCTCTGAATTATTTTCTACTCCATTAGATTTTACTTTCCATTCTTATTCCTTATGGATGCCATGGCACACTGAAGAGTATCCTTTTCATGCAGTCATCTGCTGCACAGTTTCACTCCCATAAGCCACTGCTTTTATAGAATAGATAAAATCTCTTACGTGCCTGATACGTCTGTAAGTTGAATAAAGGAATTAGAGTGAAGCTGAGGCTAAATTAGTCATTACCATGCATCGGAGCACTAGCAGGGAGAGACTGCAGGGGACAAACCTATGGAAATGTTCATACCTAAGAAAATACGAAAAATGTTTACGAAGTTAAGCACACATTGCTGAAGGGTTGTTACAATTCTGAGCACCCAGATTTGTGTGACCTGTTTGAGACATTTGGGGCTGAAGTTTTAGAAGACAGGTGCTCTTTGTCTCAAGTCAGACACTGCAAAGCAGCTGTACTGAGAGCTGGAGAATGCTCCTGACAATTTGGTCCTCAGGGTAAAATTTTCAGAAATGACTGTGATTACGAAGCATAAGTCCTATCTTTTGAGTCTCATATAAAGTCACTCACTCATTCTCTGTGTAGTATGGCACCTCCATAAGGAAAGGAAGTCAGTGAGATTTAAGCTGCTAAGTCACTTAAGGACATCTGTAATGACTTTCTCTGAGGAATACATGAATATTTAAAAAGAGTATTTCCTTTTCAAGGTATGATACAGATGCAAAAAGATATCTTACTCACCAAGAATTGTTACAGAAACTGGGGATAGAGTTTGCACCCGCTGACACAGGGCTCAGCACACATATCGCAGAAGACAACTGTGCACACTTAAAAGCACATTATAATAATCAGCAAAAGAAGCATTCAAAGCTGGAAGAGCAGCAGAAACAGCAAACTAAGGCTCTGCATGTAAACGAAATGAAAAAGCAGATCAAGTAAGTTATTTATGAGCTTAGCATATAACTTTCTGTGTTTGTGTTTAGTTTGTTAAGATGACAGTATGTACAATACAAGTGTTATTTTACAAAAATAGTCTGTTGGGGCCCTTGCGGTACTTCAGAACAACAATCTATATGAAATATAGAGTATGGAACTACACTGTTTAGGATTAGTTGCTTAGCACAACTTGCTTAGCATTAGTAGCTAAATTTGCTGAAGCCTTAGGCCTCAGGCTGTAGCCGCTGCTATGTGCTTTAAAGTAGTTTTACCAAGGACACTGGTGCAGCTGGAAATGATACATCCTGAGAAAGTACAGATAAACTAGCAGAAGCCAGTGGGAACCAAGGTTAAGGGTAAGATAGCTTTGCTAAATAAGTAGCAAGGTACAAGGCATGATCGCTGCGTGCGTGATCGGTGCCATGATTGGCTACCTGTGACATAATCTGCATGGTGATTGGCCTAGCAAAGTGTACGACTGCACAAACATATATAAGATGGGCAAATTGCCGAATAAAGATGGAATTGAACCTGCATTCTGTGAATGCGTATGATTCATTCCCGTCACTCCCGCGGACCACGACATCAGTCTCTGAAAAGGAGTCTTAGAAGGTACTGGACAAGGTTTATACATAGTGTTATTCCCATGATTTTGCTGGAGATAAGTCTAGCTCAGCAAGCATTGTGAAGTGATTTTTAAAATATTCTCCATGGCTGTATATTACCCATTTTATAGACTTTATGGAAGCATCTGTATTGATAAATCAGAGTGTCCACAAACATTCCCAGATGCTGGAATGTGATCATCTATGCTGTTAAAGTGCCAGAACAATCCTTGTTGCTCTTTGGCCTGTGTCAATTAATATTTTCCCTGATCACTCCCAGCACAGTTCAGGAGCAAGAATGCTTCAAGGACCGTACCTAATAGGCAGTTTGCAGGCAGCTGCTCTCTTTCAGCGGCTGGGAAGGTTCACCAGCAGGGAAGTGCCAGCATTCCCTGTTTATTGCTATAGACACAGCCTACGGTTCCAGTCCTGACATTGCTGTCAGCTCAGACTGAGCAAGTGCAGTTTGGTCACCCTGCAGTTCTCTCCTTCTCAGGCTGCTCCTGGCAGTGTAGGCTTAGACCTACCTGATTATGATCAGCAGGGGCTTTTATTGCAGCTGCAATGGCTGGACATATAGGACACTTTGGTCCCATATCCTATCCTGCCCCTTGGATGAGAGCAAAGTAGCAATCACAGTTGGTTTCACAGCCCTCTAACAGCTACTTAAGAGGTCAGTAAATGCCTCAGCAGAAGCAGCAAAAAAACAGCCGCAACAAGGATGGACCCTCGCTCCATATGAGAGAAATAAACCTCTTCTCTCTAAGCAAGAGGAGTCTCTGCCTCAAACAAAATCAACACTCACAAAGTTAATAGGTCATCGCTCCTGAGAAGAGCATTTGACAAAGAAATGACAAAACGATATCCTGCTCAGAGTGAAGTCTAATGATCCATGCTTGCCCTGGTGAGTCAGTGGTAATTAGCCTGCTGCTGTTCATAGGATTCCCAAACCTGCCAACAGAATGAGGCAGCAGGAGAATCCGCTGCCCCAGTACTGTGCTATTAAAACTTTATATTCCAGGTTTTGGCCAGATACCACCTGGGTGCTTATCATGCTTTCCCTCCTTTCCAGAACTGTTTTTTTTTTTTTTTTAATGAGTATAAACCCTCAGGAGCAAGACAATACACAAATATATACCCCCAAGAGCACAGAGTTGCTTTCTTTTGTTCTTGGAAAGTATCTAGATGTTGTAGAAGCTAATAAATTATTATTAATAGTAATAATGATAATTCCCTATGACATTGTTGATACAGGTGTTACACTCATAAACAAAGATGAGAAACTGTCTCTTGCAGGTAAAGAGTCATCCTCAGTAATCATTAGACAAAAAACAAAAAAGAGAGAAGCCTCTAAGCTAAGACTTTTGGCTTTTTATCCTGATTTTTTTAATGCTATTTTTCAGTGTTCCAAATAGTATAAAGGAGTCAAGGGCAAAACTCTCCTTTCTGTCCAGCATCACAACTCTCCCATGTGCACTGCAGCTCTCTGTGGCGTACTCTGCCCTCGTGACGCACACAGGTATCAGCAAATGTTCCACCTGTGAAAAAACTGTCTAATATACAACAGAGATGATTAGGCAGCCAGTGTGCTGTAGGTGTTGGTTATTACAGTATTTGCAACTGACTGATGTGAAGCTTGGGCCCTAACTGTCTCATGCTGGGCTCTTCCACTCCATTTGTTGTACCAGCCAGTTGTCTCTAATCTTACCCTTGGATGAAGAGCTCTTTTGGTCAGGAACTATCTATTTCTTACCCATTAGTGCAAGCCCAAGTGCAATCTGGCCCTACCTCCAATGCTATAACTAATATGTAATACTGCAAGTAGGGAGAAGGCTGTACTGCAAGCAGAAATTATGCAGAAATTATGCGGATACTCATCCTAAGGCAGTGGAGAGTAATTTAATCAGTGAGGAAGACACACGAGGTAAAAAAAAAAAAAATCATTTAGAACTGTTTGGTTTTGAAAACCTTCCATGACAACAGCTATATACACATGCATATACAAATACATACATGCAGTGATTGCTTAATCATCATTCGGAGGAAAACAGAAATTGGCAGACTGGATCAGAGACCATCTAATTTAGTTATCTGGTAGTAAGCAAAGCCAGATGTTTCTGGTTGAGGTGGAACAGCCTTCTAAGAGATGAACATAGAAAATTCTGCCCCCTAAACTAGGGCTGTCTCATTCTGGGCTATGACAAAGTTTAGTTTCTGCCTACAGACAAGATTTTCATATCCTTTTCGCAAAGGATGTTATCATTAATTGTTACTATTCTGGCTTTTCCTGATATATATATCCAGTTTTGTTCTTAATCTTTTAAAATTTTTGGAGTCAGTGCCTTCTTCTGGGAATGAGTCCCACAGCTTTATTGCTTGTGGTCTGCAAAATTATGTCTTGTTATCGATTACTCCCACCTTTCAATTCCACTGAATGTTCCCTTCTTGTTTCCCACACTTTCTTACCCACTTCCTGGCCAGCGGGAGTGGTCCTGTGGTAGCAGGTCCTGTGTGGCTTTCTCTCTTGGAAAGCTAGAAGTGCAAGAGGAGTTGAATCCAGGCCTCTGAACTCCTCAAATTTCACATAGGGCCTTGGAAAGCTGTAAATGACTCTTCAGCCAGAATCATTGTTTGAAGAATGAAATCCAGCTGCACGGTGACTGTGAAGGCCGCGATCCAGTGGACTGTCAGTCTTCCACTACAGAAGGAGAAAAGACAGCATGAGACACAGGGAGCAGAAATGGGCACCATGGCCTTCTACCGTAAAAAGTCAGTGTAAGGAGATCTGTTCTTGGGCAGGAGAGCTGATGTAGTGGCTACAAAACACAATCCTGATCATCTACCTGGCTCTCAGCCCCCACTTCATTCTCACTGAGTTGGGAAATTGATTGCTTTCACCTGTCAAATTCTGCCTGGGAGGAGGCAGTTCCCCGAGGAGTGGATTTCTAGGACCCACTTTAGTACCACTGGGAGCAGCACCCACCCCACCTTGTGTGATCATGCTCAAGCTCTCCCTTTACCATTTACACAGTGGCTGTATCCAGCCTGTGTCCTTTCTCCTGGCTTTCTGCAAGGGCCGTGAACCTCACCCTAACAGCTTTGGAGCAGTTTTGGTGCTTTGTGATTACACACTGTGAAGCAGACAAAGGCTCTGGACGTCTTAAAATTCAAAACATACTGCTGAGCCTTTTTTTTTCTTTTTCTGTTGTAACTCACAGGAACAAATAACCCAAATTAGAAACAGGCATTGAACAGTGGCTCTCCAGCTCTTCAAGAGAAATACAAAACATTTGCAAGAAAATATATTTTGGCAATGTAGTTTGATCTATGGTTTAAAACCTCGTGTACTCCATGCACATATTTACTGCTGCAAGTGGAATAACTACTGCTTGGAAACCTTTACTCAGTCCAAAAAATATTGCATGCTTCGAGTTTCTAAAAATATGAATCTCAAAAACTGTTTTGACTTTACCTCATCCTCTCAATTGGCAAGGTTTAAGTGGAAAATAATAGCAATGAAGAGCTATCATTTAACAGAATAGCGCTGAAGTAACATACAACCGTAAAGGATTCCAGAATTTTTCTGCAGTGAGGATACAACATGGACCATATCCTTTAAAGCACACCTTTACAATGTGAGAGGAGCAGTGCTATGTAGTCTTCTGAGACTGGAGGAGGTTTATCTCTCAGTGAATTTACAAAGTGCCCTTAGGGTAGTCAGTTGTTTTTGACTTTTAGACTGTTGCACCCTGCTTCCTAGGTGTGACTGTCTTGGTGTGTTGGTGTACTGAGGCCCAGCACCCAGCCTCTTCCACTGTTCCCCCTTGCACTCTCTTTGTAAAGCCCTGGTTCTTAAGCTGTGACGTATTATAATAATTCAAAAAAATCAAACTTTCTGTCAGTCAGTTTTAGATTTCACCTCTGCTGGGAAATCTGTAGGCCTCTGAACATAATAAAAGTTGAATCCCAGACATATGATCAGCAGATATTGGATCTGTATGGTCTCCTATCTAGCAGAAGGATGAGGCAATCTGAGTTGGTTAGTCAGTAGTTAGATACATGGAGATTCAAGACAGTGAAGCCAGCCTGAACCATTGGCCCTGCTCTGATATGCATTCTCTGCAGCATTCTTCTGTATTCTTTCCAATACAAGTCTTGCTTTGAGTGAGATCCAAATACCACATGGCAACAGGAGCATTATGTGAAAAAGAGGAAGGAATTAACTAGAAGAAAGAGATTTGAAAGTGAGAGAAAAGGCGATAGCTCTTTAGGGGCTTTTAGAAACTCTGAAACACACTGGCAATATTGCAGGCTCCTTGAAAAGATTCACATGATGCTTTGAAACTGCTATGCAGTATAGATTCATCAGAAGGAAGCTCACAGCTATTTTCTGGAATATTACAGGCATAGGAGCTATCAATGTTTTTAATGGTATAAAACCAAGCCAGGGTGAGAGGGCAAACTATGCAGCTATAGAAAGCAGGTTGAAGGAACATTGCACTCCCAAGGAAAGTTAAATTCTTGAAAGATACAGGTTTTATATGAGAAAGCAAAAGGAGGAATTCTTTGAAGAATTTTTGGTTGATCTTAAAATAATGAATCAGTCAAGTAGTATGGCATGTTGAGAGATTCTGTTGTAAGGGATCAGATAGTGATTGGAATCRGAGATCAAAGCTACAGAAAAGATGCCAGGAAGCTAGGATCTAGAGCTGGGAAAATCTGTTTAGGCAAGCTAGGCCAGTCATAAGGGACAGTATGAAGGTATCAGAAGGGGAATGGGACATGCTGACTATTGGAAAAGGAAAATGGAAAGCAGCTTTGAAGAGACTCTTCAGAGCTATCTGCAAGAAGTTGCAAAAATGAGATATGGGAAAATTCACAGATTTAAATTATGTCTAGGAGTTTGGAGATACTGCAGCAGCTATAACAAAATGCAGTTATTTTGCAAGACCTTGCAACTGGAAAAGCAGAAACAAAACAGAATACCTAATGCAAACCCCAAATCTGTATGATGGTGCGCAAACCGAAAGTGCATTGTAACACCACACAGGGATTCTCTTCAAAAGCTGCAACAGAGAGCTGCAGACTAAGGATAAACACCTCTAAATTCAAAACTGGTGCTCAGCCAATGTTACGTCGAAAAACACTGTAAAAAATTCAAATCAGGAATCTATGCATATAAAGAAAGATTATTGAAACTGAGGGTGTGTACTGAGAATCAAATTCCTACTGAAGGATTATATGAACTTAAATTGAAAAGAAAGGATAAAAACGGTAGTTTAAGTTTCAGTTTATGGGCACAAAGAGCTAATATTGGGTCTAAAAATATGCCTATTCCTCGGCTTGATTAAAGCAGTGAATCTGGTGAAGGAACCGTAAACACAGGAGATCAGTCCCCAGAAGTCTGTAATGTCAGAGATAAAGTAGACACAGAATATAAAACCGTATTCTCCCAACACTCTGTGCTACTACAAATGCTCCTCTGGTTGTGACATAGAAGCTTATAAAGGAGCTAGATCACATAAGAATAGTGGGGAGAAGTTTAAAAATGGAAGAGCCACTTAGCAACAGTAAGAAAAAAAGACAAGTCACCGAGATTGTCCGTACAACCAGTGAGGCTAAACATATGTGTCAGGACAGACACTTTCCTATAGAGGATATTTCCAGGAAAAGGACTGCATATGTTTGTACAAATACATATAAACTTTTGTACAAATTTATATTCTTGTACTGGATCTGAGCAGAATTCCTTGCATGAGAGGAGTTCAACACTATGCACTTTTCGTCCAATATACAGGAAATACTGCTTTCACAGACTTTCTTTTGGCTAAGAATTCATTCTTGAGATTTTACACGGAAGCATAAGAAAGGCCATTCACTTGAAGCAACTGTGGCTGCTAAAATAGATACTGAAGATGTCCAGTAGGCAACCTGAGAAAAGCACCCGGGAGGGTCTGAGAAGTAGGATTAGACAGAAATACAAATGTAAGGACAGAGAAATAACATAAAAGATGAACTGAAAACAAGACACAAAAGGGCCATTAAAAATACGCTGTCCACAAAGATAAGGTGTCCAGAGGCCTGTTAGCATAGTGAAAGTTACAGGGAAGTTCGTATCAAGCCTGGCAATCTGCGCAAGCAGCTTTTGAGTCGCTGCATGAAATGCACATACAGGACTGGCAATCTGGGAAAAGAGTTCCTAAATTTAAGGCATTAATAAAGACAACTCCTGACCTTATGTATCTTGACACTAGAAGACAGACAAAGTTGTCAAAAGATGGCTTACAGGCAATATTATTAAAAAGATAAACAATGGAAATCTGTGGGCTGTGGTTCTAAGGCACTTGTGAACACTGTGATTCTGGGCACAAACTGGGAGAGCGGGGCTCTGAATCTGCTATATGATTGCAAGAAATGTTACATATTTGTTTATTGATCTATTATGGTCAGAGCTGACACAAACCACTTTGTAGCCATGGCGAAAGAAAGATTAGCTTCCAGAATATAAAAATGCTGTGACTTTTTGGTGGGTTTTTTTTTTCAGCTAAAACCATTCAGTGTGACAGTAAAGTTTAAGCTGGAGAAATAATTATTGATTGAACACATACTTTCTAGAGCATTTAATGAGTCTATTCTTGAAAACAACACAGAAATGACATAATACATGGAAATTTAATTTAAAAAAAGAATTGTTTGTTTTCAAAAGAAAGTGGGCTGGGTTTGCAGAGGCTATACAGAAGGTGACACAATGCAGAAAATCCTGAAGATTACTACCTGTTCGGTAGACAGAGCATTGCATACCAAGCCCATATCACCAATTCAGGTTAGAGTTTTCTATGTTTAGTGGCATACACTTCAGAGGTAACAACATAGTGGTGTCAGTGTATTACAACCTGACATGCTTCACAAAGTACGGGGGACTCATAAGGCTATTCAAAAATGTGAAAGAAAAGAGCATATGTGGATACATCTGAACCTGTTGTAGGTATCCAACTTAGGCATTAACCTGAAATTGTATTTTGATAGAATTTGATGTCAGAACATGTCACAGCATACACTAACTCTTTATTTGTTTGGGTATGGCATCCCAGAAATTTTGTCTAGCAATGGTCCACTGTTCAGCAGCTAGGACTTGAAATGATTTGTAAGAGATGATTGCAACATGTTCCATACAATCCAGATATCCTCAGTTCAATGGTGAGCTGAGTTGAAACTGTTAAAAGACAGTTCAGGTAGGCTGTGCTTTTTCTGAACTTGAGAACACATCTTTGAAAAATGGTTTATTGCCAGCTGAAACTTTATGGAGCAGACAGTCCCAGTATTCCCATTTTCATCCAAATGACAGTGGAAGATACAATGGGTCTGAATCATATAATAAATTGCTAACAACCCACAAAAGTCATATTATAATGCAAATCTTGTAAGGTAGGTGATGCTGTTCTTATAAACAATGGTGTTTCCTGGGCTCTGAGAGTTGTGGGGAAATTACTCTGTGTTCATGTGAAGTACAAACTCCAGAAGGACGATTCTTAGGAGAAACAATTGACAAGGAAAATGTATTGCTCTTGTAAGGAAAATACTGAACATATAGCCTCTTGAAAAGAAATGGAAAACTGAGGATTCTGCAATGCTGTGAGTGGAAAGACAGCACTAGTAACTAGAGCTGAGACCAGATGCCTCTGAGGAGATCCATGAGAGGTTGTAGAGCTCTGAGGGGACTCACTGAGCATTGCTAAAAAGCCTATGAAGTTTAGCATGTCCTTTACTGGTCTTATAAGAACTGACTACGCAGTATTCATACAAAGGAGCAAATATAAGAATTGGATACTGGTCCACTGACAGTGGCTTAACAGGGAGCAGAGTGAACTGGCCTAAGCTCTTAGTCAGATCCACAGGCAAGCTTGGCAAGAGATTGAGGCAATGAATCATGCTTGATTATGTGGGTTACGATCTTGAACTGCATTATCTCTGTAATAAGCCTTTTATAGTACAAATCCTGATTCTCTAAAGTACTTACACTCCACACACTGTAGTCTAGGGCTGTCAGAAAGAGCAGTCCCAAAGCAAATGGAGTGCAGCTGTAGTTGTTAACCCAAATCAAAACTTGTTATTTCTTCCATAAGGGTGTCATCTTGTAAGTGATAAATATATGTAGATAATTTATTTATGCTTGATAATCTCCATCAAGACGTAATTCACAGCTATTTTGATCTTGCATTAATCTTCAGTGACTTTGGCAGTGAGTTGAGAATGTGCAGTAATGAGAGACGTCTGTGCCTGCCTGATCCTCTTGAGCCAAAATGTGGAGAGGCTTGTATTGACTCAAGAGTAAAGAGGCTGGGAGGGATATTGCTTGGGTTTCCAAAGTTTCCTCAAACGGTTCCTGATGTCATTGAGATGTAAGTGACAAAATAAGTGGAAAGAAGAGCCAATGTTTTGAGGCCTGAATTTGGTAGTGTACAGGAAATGGTAAGTACCTCAGAGAAGTTTTAAGGTGCTGTTACAAAGCCCACATAAGTCAGCAGGAGCACTGCACATCTTCCCTCAGGCGTGGATCAGGCCCTGCACTACTTCAGTTTTGCTCAGGTCTAATTGCTTTTCTTAAATAGTTCCTTTTACTATATCAAAGTTTCAGGAGCTTCAAATTGTAGACAGTATTTTGCCAAACCCTTATCATTGTAACAGCTGTACGTTTTGTATCTCTGATCAGGACAGACTTTAAAAGATAGAGAACTATATTTTGTATCTGCAGTTCTGAATGGGCAGGGTAATCAGTTAATCATCCAAGAGTCATTTGTTTACAATGGGAAGTTTTACCTATACAATTCTGTGTGCAAATTAAATAGCGGGGGGAGGTGGGAGGGGGAGAAGAAAAAACGTGAAGTTTTCTTGTAAACAATTTGGCATTGCAATGATTTTTTTTTATCAGTCTTTGGATAAACTATATGAAATTACCATATACAAATTAGCTCAAGATCTTTCTCTGCCCTTCCACCTCTATTTTGTATATTTGTTTTTATCCTTTTTACCTTTTTATCTTATTTAACAAGGGAGCTAAAAAAAAMCCCTGCTCTCTTTCAGGGATAAATTTAGGGATTACTTCCAAGATTTCAACAAGGTCTTTCAAAAAATGGATAAAAATAGAGGTGGCTACATAACAGTATGTGACCTGCACAAGATACTGCAAGAATTCAGCTATCTCCTCGACTATGATCAGTTCAGTGGTCTTCTAAATGGGTTTGTATGATTATCTCCTAAGTGTCTCTTTGGTCACATCTACCAAAGGCTGTAAGCTTGTACTCAGCATTAAACATGTAAGAAGCTCTGTTAAAAGTAATGAAGGTACCCACATGCTTAAAACTGCATATGAGTGAAAAATCTTTCTGGTCTATTGGCTCTGCAGGTAGTGAGAGTGAAATGGCTTCTTAGATAAAACCAGTATGTTCTGTATATGTATATTTGTTTGCTAGTTTGTTTTCTTTATTTATTTCAATTTAATAGAGCAACTGTGAAAGAGATCCTGTTCCAGATAGAAACATAATTATATCAGGTTATAAAATAGTAATAATTTTCAAATGCTGCTGCCATGCAAAGCTGTGCATTTGATGTTGTGTGTTAATATGAGCAAGAAGAAAATTCTCTTATGTAGAGGCTGAAGAACACAAAGGACCTGCTCCAACGTTAGGTAGTTGGGGTTCTCCCACCCCCACAAAGATCATATTCTTGGCAGCACTGGGCTTTATGGTCTAGAGCTTGCCAGACCAGACTCTTTCTCTGAAATAAAATTAACAAAGTCTTTTCATAGTTCACCTTTAATTGGGTGATCAACTTTTTATGAATTGAAACCCTAATAAGAATCTGCTGCTTGTTTCTTTCTCAAAGACCTCTTGATGATAAACACCTCTATTCATTGTAATTTTGTGCAGATTATTCCTTTCTTGATCCAAAATAGTCTTTTCTAAATAATACAGAGTAGATTAGCATATGCATTTAGTTTTATTACTAAAATTTTAATGCCCACTTGGCAATTTATTTCTCTGCTGAAATGGTGTTGATTATTTCCTTTTCCACACACTGTCTCCAATATTGGAGCCAGCTTGACATGGGTAGTATGTGGGAGTGCTGTGCAGCTGCAAGATGCAAAATCAGGGCTCTTGAATATTTTTTTCTTACTAGCAGATATTGGGTCTATAGTTAATTTCTTTTGCAGCCTGTTTTATAAAGCATCCTCTTTGTTTTACTGGCTCTYGCCATTAATTAGACATTTTTGTAACTGGATAGTCCAGTGATTGGTAGCTGAGGCATTGGTCCCCAGTGAAAGAGATGATAAAAGTATATTACAGTAATTCAGTCTTACACAAGAAATTTATTATGTAGTGGGGCCAACTTTGCTGTCAAGGCTTGACTCTCTAGGACTTGCCTTGACCGTAAGTCTCATTAGAAAGCTTAGGGCAAGCATGAAAAAGTTAAGCCTTTCCTCTGCAGCATAGGAATTTTTTACCTATTACATGTATGTAAAGAATCTACAGTTCTGATAACTGCCTATAAAATTAATGAAGTCTATTAAAAATCCTTCTGCAGTTGGTAAATCTATATCAAAAAAACTAAGTGTAATCTAGCCTGGAGGCTCTCTGATTGTCTTTCAATGGTAGGAAATTCCATAAACTGACTACACTGGATACTTACTGGGTAAGTGAGTGTAGAACATGCCCCTGCTATTGTACTCCTGTGTGGTAATGAGTTCTACAGGCTCATTAAACAGGTTTGAAGCCTTCCTTTTATTTGTTGTAAATGTACCAGGTGTCATTTCATTGAATGGTAACATGCCACAAGACATTGGAAGAAAGTAGTTTTTCATGTTATGGTTAATGCTGTTCATCCCAACTTAATCTTTGATGCTAAATAACCTTTATTTTTGCATTTTTTCTGCGTATGTAAAACTTGTCTTAATTCCAGTCTTTTTGTGGTAAAGCATTCTTGAATAAAAATTAATTTAGTTTTGTCACAAAGTCCTCTACAAAAAATACCAAAATCATATGCAAGAGCTCATCTTTCCCCATGCTGATATTTGATGCAAAAATATATTCACTGTTGTTACCTGGAGCTATCTCTAGTCAGATATATAACCCTCTGAATTTCTGGTGTGACAGAACGTGAAACTCCCCAGTGTCAGTGATCCAGCAGATGCTTCAGCTGACAGACAGAAATTCAGAACTTGTGAGAGCAGTCTGGAGAGTTTTTGGGCTGGGCTCTTAGGTACAATCTGTTCACAAATGGTCAGAACAGACCTCCTTACCAGAGTGCTTTGCAAGCCAGAGACAGCAGCTGCTGGGCCAAACATACCAGCCCTTCTCTGCAGCTCAGCATATATACCAAAGGAGGGAGGGCTGCTGCCTGAGACACAGTGAGGCTGAGTGCTGCCCGTCACTTGGCATTTTATTGCCCACACTTTAGGTTAAAAGCTTTGAACTGCTTCCACTGACACCAGGGCCAAGAACCTGTAAAATAATTTTCTAGTTGCCTGCCAAACCATGCAGAGTGAAATACAGGTTCAGAAGGAAGTTATGTCCTTCCATCACAAACACAAGGAGGAACTTTGTATGGAAACCAATTTGGTTTCCCACCATGGGTAGAGAAACTGAGTGAGTAGAGAGGAGAGCTGGTAGACCCATGCAGTGTACCACAGAGCTGTAGTGGATGTACTAGCTTGTGTCGAGCAACAGTTTACCAGACTAGTTGTGGTACTGCTTCTTTCTCTAGAAATTGTGATAATCATGACATACTGGCAGGCTTGAGCAGCACTTCAGAGCTCCTTTGCGATCTGCAGGTCAAAGGTACTTTTATAAAGTAGAAAGAGAAGGCAAGTACCAGTGCTTCGTATAATGAAGATCTGCTCCTCAGCAGAGTCTGTTAGACTGTATTTACACTGTGACAGGAAGAGAAGATCCTAGGACAGGGCTGAGAGCCTACATGTTCTTTGTCCACACTGATGATGGTAAGCTCAGCAGTAAGTTGGGCTCAAAACACTGTGCTGTGCTTAAAAAACATCAAATGAATGCTGATGGACTAGAACATTGTGCACTTTGGCCCAGGCTAAAGCACTGCGTGAGCCCAGACTCTCCTCTTGGGCATCTGGAGATTGGCCTAAATCTGTGTCTGAGAGTGTGGTTGCATTAATCAATAGGAGTGATGTCTGAGACTTGAGAAAGAGCTTGGGCTGGCGCTAATAGGACTTAAACACTGACAGCACAGGCATATCCTGAAGTGCTGCTGAAGTACAAATAATGCATCATCATAATTAATCAGTACAGACAACAGTGAGATAATTATTTAAAATCATTGATATCTCTTTCTGTGTTTTTCTTTTAGCTTAGGAATCAGCATTCATGACAGCAAGCTCTCTTATTTTGATTTCCTGAGAGCAATTGATGATGGCAGAGCATCTAAATACCAACAGAGACAAAAGCAGGCTGCACCACCTGCAAGCTTTGCAGCTCTCAGCTTAGAAAAGACTCTAATTAAGATAAAAGAAATGGTTACATCATCTTATGATTTGTTGTACAAGGTAAGTTTCATGTGGTCATCACATTTTACTTAATCTTTTTTTTCTGCCTGGCTGGGACCAGCCTAAAGGCTTAGAAACTTTTCTGCTGCTAGCTGCGTGCTACCAAAAACCTTGGCCTGTGTAGAAATGGCTTCTTCTGACTACTGCAGATGTTTTAGTTGATTGTATTCTGGTAATTCCACAAAAAAAAGGGTATCAAATCAAGCCTAGAGGTGTGGTGACAACGATAAGGATTGGGAAGAAAAAAGAAAATAGCAAATTATTAGAAYTTTCCTCTCTTTCACAATTCCCTTTTCTCCTCCAGTTGTCTCTAAATTGTGTGCTAGGAATGTAAATATACATCTCTTCCAAATAGATCTTTTGAGTTTCTTAAATTAAGATTTATTACACACAGATATGATGTGCTACTGCAGTCAGGCATTATGGTTTATCAGTGTAAGATGAAAGGATCATGTAGCTACTGAGGATACAGACATACGATCAGATGTGAGCACATTACAGTGGCTGCAGAAGTTAGCACCTGTCAGCTGGGCCGCTGCAACTATCTACATTTATGCTCTTGTCTGCTTCTCATTCTGACACAAAGAGATAAGGTGCTTTACTGTCAAGCAGCATGTTCCCTGCTTTTCCCATTTGTAAAATGAGGACAATAAAGATAACCACTTTTCTCTAGAATTTTGAAAACCCTGAATGAAAAATGCTGTATATTAAGTAGTTGTAGACTGTTACGTCTGAGTCTGCAGAAATGCAGCAGCCTCTGGGAGTAAATAGTTCTTGATGCCACAGTAAGATTGTTTTCAAGCAAAAATATCTTAAAGGAAGCATCCCTGTCACAAAGAACTGTAGGGCCATGTCAGCTGCACCTGCAGTGGGAGACCCAGTTTAAGCCCATGGCATCAGAGGCAGGCTTCTGCCTGCATAAATGGTCTCGCTACCTCCCATTCCCCAGCAATGTGTTCCTCCCACCTGCCTTGTGCCAATACTAGTACTGTTGTGTTCCTGCCCAGTGATCCGGGTCAGGGAGCTTCAGCCTGACAAAAGCCTGATTAGTTGTGCACGGGCACATTGAGAGCTGCTGTCAGCACAAGGGAGGGGAAAAGTAGAGTGGCTGGGAACGGAACAGGCATAGACCCTTCCTTCCATCCATGACTGCATTTCTGAAATCTCAATCTATGGACTCTATCATGCAGGTAAAAATAACACAGGCTTCCAGCAAAGATGTCACTAATGGTGTCAATGGTGAGAAAAAAGAATGTATTACCACAGGAGATGCTGTTTCTTTAAAGAAACCTTTTTTCACACTGTTTGGAGACTCCTGTGATGTTTATAAACTTATTGGGATCATCTTGCCATTTTTGGCCAGATAGTTTGATTATTAAACAGGATACTGGAATATTCATATAGTCGCTTTACATTTTTCACAGTAAAGCAAAAAATCCTTACTGTGCTCTGCATTATTAAAATAAGAAATAGATAAATTCAATAGCATGGGTTAGTGTTTGTTAAATTTTAATGGGGAACATGAGGCYTCCTGGAGGACAATATCTGTCTTCTCATCCCTGGGTGCCTTGGGAATGGGAAAGGTCACAGTTTTGTCTGCTGAGTGTGTGATTTGAACATGACCTCTGGCATGAACAAAGCATCCATCTGGTCTTTTAGAATGCCAGTAGGTAGTTAAAATAACTTTAGAGACTAACGCAGTTTCTCCATGGAGAGCCACAGTTTGTCCACCATGTTGTGGAAAAGCAGAACTTTTCTCACTTCCTTTATATGAGGTGTATATAAAGTTCTGCCTTTGCTTCTGAGACATTTTTTGAATAATAGTTGTTGCTGCATATGTGATGAGGGACACTAAGTAGCATAAGCTTTTAATAAAATGTTTTGTTAGAAAGAGGCAGGACTGAAGGACAGTTCCTAGAGTCCAGCTAGGTTCAAAAAACCATCACATTCCATCCACAACATTTCTACAAACCTTTGAAGTTTTATAACAAATAGTTAAAGAGTTCAGATGGGTCCTCTCTGTCAGTGTAATCATTTCCCACTCATTTTCACCATACTTCAATACAGTGCATACTATATACTCAGTGATTTGTTTTTTCCATAAGATCTTCAATATATAAGCAAAGATCAAAATATCTTACTAAGAAGTTACAGGATCCTCTTTAATATTCCAAGGATTCCTTTCCGATATTGTTAGGATATTGTAGTATTTATTTTGCCACTCAGCATGGTTCATGTACGTAAAAATATACATCTTTAAATCCATTATTTATAACGGTTATAATGCTAAAACATAAAAAATGTTGTATTATACCTGTATGCTATACTGCTGGAAGACTAATAGGACTTTAACCTGAAGTTTTGAATGGTGCAATATTCATTTACATTTATGGAATCAATGATTTATATATGCAATATTATAAATAAGTGGCAGAATAAAGCAAGAGGACACAGTAAATTGGTAGCAACCAGATGGATTGAGAGAGGATATGAACCACAGCTTTCCTAGACCTCAGTACTTCTTTCACTCTGCTGAATTACTCTCTTGCATGAACTACTGAGCTCCTCCTAAACTGCTTCTGAACTGAGCTGTGACTGTGATAAACCCAATCTGTTCCCCCTGGGAACCTTTTGGAAAACTCCCTCGAAGGGTAGGCAGGGTGCTTTGTGCAAGGGGAAGAAGACCAGAGCAAGCAAGCTTTCAGAATGAGCCAAAGCTAATCTAATGAGAATGAAGGACTATCAAGTCCTTTATAGAGTAGACAGAGGAAAATAAACTTGCCCAGCCGGTGAGAGTTATTCTTCTTTTGGTAAGAAAAGGCAAATGAATTTGCTCAGGTAAGTTTAATTAAAAATATTTTAAATAAAAATTATTTAAGGCAGCCCTCACATATTTTTGTTTGTTTCCTCTCTTGTCTTAACCATTGCGTATTCTGGAATGTTTGGATACTTGATATGAGCCCTTCTGCTCATACTGCAGGTTGTTGTTTAATTGCATATTTATATATATGCTTGGCACAAAAATACAGGCTATTTTTGTCTTATTTTAAAAAATTGCATTTAGTTTTTAAAACAATGGCAAATTTTTAACCAAATAGGGTTCCAGTAAATGTTTTTTGTTTCTTCATGTATAACATACCTGCATGTAAAAGGCACACGGGTCTCAAGCATTTCCATGTAAACTGCTAAATGGATACTAAAAAAGAAATCTATTTGGAAATTTTAGCTTTGCTTAAGTAATATGAATTTTTGCTTCTCAGGCATTTTCTCTGTTTGATAAAGAAGATACTGGGGTAATTAAAGCACTGGAATTTCAGCAGGTACTTGACCATTTCTGCTTTAAATTATCAGACAAACAATTCAGGCACCTTCTCAAGAGCCTTAAACTTTTTGAGGATTTGACAGTAAACTGGAAGATTTTCCTGAAAAACATCAACCTCCACTCAGAGGTAAGAATAGCTACCAAGCTATAAAATATTTCTTTYAAAGGTAAGACCTAATGTGTTAAAAGTGACTGTCTAACTAAGCATGTAAATTCATGTATCTTTCTGTTGATCTCTCTGAACTCCATAAAGTTCTGACCTCCTTATAAACTGTTCTCTGAGTTAAGCCTTGCACTTATATAGATATAGGTCTGTACATGTGGCAAGCTGAAAAGCATGACCACACATGCAGCCAAATTGCCCCAAATGGACGATGTAGGACATGGGGTACCCAAATATGCCCAATGAATTTTGTTCCCCAACCTGTTAGGTGTTGTATGAAGAGGAGGTGGATGGAGTGGGAAGCCCACCAGGTTCTTGGTGCCAAACAGTAATAGCAGTGTACATGTAGCAGGAAGAGGTGTTAGTATAGAGACATAAGTACAGGGGACCTAAGTATGGAGAAAATGTTGACTGCAGTCATAGACAGAATCTTCTGCTGCTCTGAATATGCATCTCGCAACAACTCAGATTAAAGTATAGAGACCAAAATTCACTTAATAGTTAATAGTATCGAAAGGTGCAAGTAAAAGCAGTCTCTCTCCTATTTTAATTTCACAGTCCTTCCCTTTCCTCTAGTTTCTCCCATCTTAGGCTGCCTTACCCAGCGGCAAGTGGGTGTAAGTGGGTCTGAGTGTAAAGGAATACAAAAGACATTACCTTGCAGTTCATTTCTGAATTTGGTTGAGCTTGTGGAAGCCGCATTCTAGCACTTTACATAGCAGTTCTAAAAAAACTAAGTAGTAGCCTGTATCTTATGTTCTAAGAAGTAACTATGTTTCACTTTCAAAATATATGCTTGAAGCACAAATAAAATGAGAAATATAATAATCATCACCCAATGGAAAACCATATAAAAAGCCTACCACTTTATTACCATGGCAATAACAGAATGTTGTGCAAAACAAATCCGTATAGAACTATATGGTAATTAAATCTTGTGTCATAAAGTAGAAACTGAAAAACCAGTGAGGTCTTTATCTCACTCTGTTAATAATCCAAGTCAAAAAGTCTGTTCAGCTTGAAATAACTGCAGGGCTTCAGTGATTCATGAAAGGAAAGAGAGGGACCACAGTTTTCAAATGAAGGAGGACCCATAAACCGCTTCGAAGTGTTTGTAATGTGCTATAACTTTTGGAATGTGTTATAGACTTTATACGTGTGTGTCAGTTACCAATAGGCATAGATTTACCAGAGTGTTTATTATAAGTGTAGTTTCGTTCAAAATTTTATAAGGTTGCTTAAATGTATTTTATTCTCTGTAAATTTAGCATTAATATTTATAGTAGTGCAACTGTTACTTTGTCCTTAGTGGCAGGACTACATTTAATTACAGTTACTTAAAAAATAGTTGGGCATTTTTAAATATTTATATTTTCAGCTTATTAAAATTAAAATGCAATCTTAACAGATATAATTGATTACATGGTTCTCAAGTGTAAAACACTGGAATGCTTTGTATCGGTTAGAAAATGCTGCATTTCCCCTTTATCCTGCTTTTATGCTGATATAATTCCAGTAAATTTCAGCTAAGTCATACCAACACAAAGACCAATTGTATGGAATATAAAATATCTGTATAATTATTCTAAGAATGTATTTGTGTGCTGTAATATTGACCCATTAGCAGGCTTACATATTAACTTCAGAATAGGTAACTATTTCTGTTAGGAAAGATTTTGCTGTAATGTCTCTTCATTTTCCAAGTAGGTGCTAAGCTTTCATAACAACTTGAACAAACTGTGCACTCCCAGGATCAGACTCTGCAAAAGTATATGTTTTAACTCGAAATCTCTTTAACAGTCCTTCAAGACCCTGAGTACTTTCCACCTCAACTTAGCAGAAAATAAGGCACCTCCACATCTTTCAGGAGGTACTCGGTCCATGAAAGGAGTGGAGCTTATACTACTTCTTTTGGTATAACACATTCTCCTTGAACACTTTTTTGTGCTGTGTCATGGGTAGAGGGGATAAATCCTTCACGTAAATCCCAAATTAATCCGCATGGGAACATTTTTTAAAAGACAAAACAATTATGAACCAGGTTCACAGTGCTGGTTTAGCTTCCAGATGCTCTCARATCTCATGTTTTCTATTTGAGTTCAAACCAAAATTCCCCACGCCTTTGCAATTTCATCCCACCCTGGGTTCACACATATCCCTGGGGTCCTGTGCAGGTTCAGAGAGAAGGCTGGTTGTTAAATTATTCACTTCATCCAAACATGCTACAATTTTGGCCTATAAAGTATGTAACTAAATTAATGAGGTATGCAACTCATTCAGGCACATTAGGAAAACTTATCATTTCACTATACAATTTGATCACTGAAGTATATTAAAAAGTAACAAAGTATGCAGCTTGATCATTAAAGTATGGAAAATTTACTGAACTAGTAAAGTATGAGCCTGGGATGACTTTTGTCTCAAATGGCACCTCATAAATAAAACCCACAACCACAAAGGCAAACATTCACGAACCCAAAAGCCATACTGGTTTAAATTGTATTTTAAGTTTAGAAAACAGCTGAATAAGGAGAGATGAAAAAATATTGCAGAAATTATTTCTTAATGTTTTATGTGTCATGCAGATCTTTTGATGCCTCTGACATATGCTAATGAACTTTACATTCTGATTAATTCTCTAGGATACACACTACAGCATTTGTAGGTCTGATCTGATTTATATGAACAGGGTTCCCGCTGAATCACAGCTCTGTAGGGCTATACTATACAAAAATAGAACTAAAGAAATGTAAAGTATTTTAAGCGATGTGATTGTAGCTTAGTATTCAGGTAAGGAAGAACTGTGATTATGTTACTTAGCCCTGATGTTACTAACCAACTGCAGAAGAGCTGAGAAAGGAGAAAGGAAACAGACAAGAGGACATTGTCATAGGTGGGATGCTATTAACAACCACTGGACCCTCTGAGAGTATTTGTAAAAAATCCAGACCCTGAAGCTGGGAATCTGCATCATGAACCTTTCTTGGCTGCCAGTCTTATGATTAATAAGGCCTAAGTGGAGCTCTTGTACATTAAATTAAGTGGCTAATACAGTCTGGCCTAACGGGAGCGGCAGTTGGGAATCAAACACCTCCTCCACCAAAGAAAATATGCTCAAATGTCTTTTCCCAGTGTGAGCTATTTCAGTTGGGGAAGGGAAAAAATAAAGAATGTGTGTTAAAAGTTGTAGTTCAGGGAGTGCTAGCCAGGTCTAGAACAGCAAGATTTTTACACAGAATCAGCAGCACAAATGTGGAGAATATGTGAGGAAAGGAGGGCTTGTGATCAGGGCCAAATACTTTGCTGTTTCGCCTTCCTGGAGCTGTGGCTGCTGAGTGATTTGCTGCAAGTTTAGTAAACCTTGAAGTGTCAAGTCCAGCAGTGAGGAGAAAGAGAGCAGGTCAAGTTGAGGAGATGGCAGAGAGAAGTAACAGACCATGGCTCATGCCCATTCAAAGGAAGGAATTGAGCTAACAAGGGATTTGCTGACATGTGTCTTTCAGCTAACAAAGGGAGTTATTGGAGTGAGCAGGAACATAGTCAATAAAAGTTTTTGTTTAGAAAAATGTGATTTCATCAAAAATGATGAAATTTGGAGATCACTTTGATTTCCAGGATTTTTTTGCAGAAGAAATTGCAGAACAATTCAATATCAAATCAGATATTTCATTTAGCCTTGTCCTGAACTTCCTGTTTCCACCCCAAATTTTCCATTTTTGTTTGTGTTTAGCTTTCTGTTCTGAGTTTTCCTGCAGTCTGTCTTATACTGCGAAGTGCCTTCTTGACCACCTGAGTGCATCTTATTTTCAGCCAGTTCTGTCTAATCTGTCTGCATGTAAAACTGCAGGCGTGTTTGTTCATGCTTGATGCTGTTCTTGCTGGGGAGAGGAAACTGCCACTCTTTGCATCAGTAGCCCTGTGAGGATTCCCCCAGTATAGCAAGCACACATCTCTTCTTGAAGCCTGCCGCTGTGAAAACTGTACCTCCCAGTCCCAGGACTGAGCTCCAGGACTATGTTCCACTATTCACTAGTGAAAAGCGTTGTACGGCTGTTGTATGCCCAGCTCTGTTGGGCATGTTGTTGGTGGAGAGTCTGCAGAGGTGAAGCCATTGCTCTCACCTCACATTACTCTCAGCAGCAGCAATTCTACAAACCTTTCTGGAAAATGCAAACCACGCAGCCTCCTCATGGTCTTGGAAAGTCTTCCTAAATCAATAGAGGGGACAGCACTGACACAATTTACCAGCTCCATGAAGGGAGGGTGGCTCTGTGCTATGACTCTCCCAAACACTCAGTTGCCTGTGAAAGATGAAATGCACTCAGTGCAATCCTGCAGTGTATCTGTTGTAGCCAGGTCACTTAGGAGCTCAAAAAAACATGCAGCAGAGAAGTGAAATCCTCAGTCTTTCCACAACCTCGCTTCATAAGGGCAGCAGTGTTATTAAACCAACCCTTGCCAACTATGTTCAGGAGCGGGGAGCAGAATTCCATATCCTGCTAAGCTGTAGCTATAAAATTGCCCTGGGAATATGTAAGGAGGCTCTCTGTGGGTATGGTGCTGTCCCCCGTCTTGGAGATGTATCAGACAACTGACCCGCTGCACCAACAGCAGAGACTAGCAGGCCTACTGATCACTTCCCAGCCCTCAGTCAGCAGCACCACAAACTGATTGTCCTCACATACAACAGCTGTGCTTGGAGGAGATATTCCTCTTCGGATGTCTGCGTGTTTGTTTGTATTTTCCAGTATTACATCTGCTTTAAGCTGACAAATGTCAAAGCTTTCCTAATGGTGTGGAATAACCCCATGTTACTCTTTACTCCACAGTGAAGCTAGTTTGAAATTTTCCCTTCCTTGCCTCCACTCTTTCACACACTGCCCTCCCCATGATTACAATGTGCTGTCCCTCATTGTGCCAGGAGAACTGTTTTGGGATCCTTTCCCCTGACAAAACCTGCTGAAGCCATACTGTCCTTTCCTTCTCTGTTCTGAGTGATGAAGAAAATAGTCTAATGAAAGTACCTGGAGGAAAAAATAGGTTCTTATTCTGCAGCCAAAACTGGTCAGAAAGTTTAATTTCTTAAAACAAAATCCCTGACAAACTACTTCAGCCCTCTCAAAACTCATCTTTTGGAATTTAAGTTCCACCGAAAAAAAGAAAAAAAAGTGATTCTGTCCTTATTTAGGGGCAGAAAACAAAATTTTAAAACAGCAAATTGTTCCTTGAGATGGAAGTGCCTTTCTGGGTTGCTCTATATTTAACAGGAGAGGAGGGAAAGGAGAAAGTAGCGATAATGGTTTTGAGAACAGGCCATCAAATATATTGCACGTGGGCTAGCCTCTCCGCTGTTGTCAAGCCCTGCTGGACACTGCTGTGGGGAGAGGGGAGTAGGGAATAACCACTGTGGCGCCTGCTTCTCTATCCTGTGCTACATAGGTCCATCTCTGCTCTGGGGAGGACACTGTTCCACTGTCGCTTTAGGTGGCTGGCTGGATGTTGTGCAGCAGCAGCAGTTAGGTTCAGCCRGGCTTACCCCTTCTTCCTGGGAATATTTAGCTGCTTTCTCACCATTTAGCCATAGCCAGATTGCAGGTAGATCTTGCCCAGTGTCACTTGCCTACATTTTCTATGTGGTTTTTGTTGAGTGAAGGCATGAACCACTCCTTTTTTTATGCTTAGCTTTTATCTAAAGAGAAGTACTTCATAGGCCTACCTCTCCCTGTTGGAGGATATTCTTAAGGACAAGTAAGTGTAAGTCTTTAGTGTAAGACTAAATAGGGAGGAAAGGAGAAAAAAAAAATCTAAAGAGAAGGCACAGCAAAAGTCTAGAGAAGATAACATGGGCAAACGTGAAAGTTAGGAGGAGCTATGGGAAGAGAGAGTTAAATGGAGTGAGAATTTGGAGGAAAGAGTGACACATCTGAAGAAACAAACCTAGAGATACTGAACCAAAACTCTGATTTCTGTGCAAGGCTCTAGGAGACGAAGGAGCTACTGTAGGAGACTGTGTGGGGCCTAGGGGAGCACACGCTCTGGTTCCCCCATGTCAAAAAACCTGGACTTCTGCAGGCCCCCACCAGCTCCTGGCTAACCTGTCTGCCTGTTTCCTTTGGTCCTTTTGGTCCTTTGATAAAATCTATCCCCACCAGAGGCCGGTGTGCAGGTCTTCCTACAGGAAAGTTATTCAATGTAGAGTGATTCAAGCAGGAAAATTAACATAACCTCAGATAGTTTTCATCCTTCTGTGAAATTCAAACTGGCATCTGAGAGGCAAAACACATCTTTTCAAACTTCACAAACAAATCAAATTTCACACCTGCAGCTCCTCTTATTCACAGCCTGATTCTTTAGGATACCCTGGAGAAGCCAGTGTGAAGGAGTGATGTCCTATACTATTTGCATTTGCACTACTAGGAGTAGCACGATTGGGTAGCTTACACATAAAAATAGGCAATCTAGTGTTATATTGCTTAACATTTTGTATTTGTTTAACATTGTAGCTATTTTAATTACATTAAGAGGAATGAGGCATTTTTCTAGGCAAGGAAAAGGTTGGTAAGTGAGCCATTTTTGACTCACTGTGTCGAATCATTTTATCAAATCATTGTATCCCATTGCAAATTCTAAACACTACCAAGAGTATTTTATGCTGAAAATGTGACCTCAGAACTTGAATCTGTCTGTTGCAAACTGTTGGTCGAAAGGAAAATGGTATATTACAGAATGACCCTTGATGGAGTTTTCATCTTTTCTTTATAATTGCATTTAATATTGCAAGCTCTTGTTGCATAGAATCTATCAAATCCTCAGCAGGTGTAAATCAGCACTCAGGTTAATGGAGCTAGACTGATCATTGCCAGATGAGGATACAGCTCTCCTTGTAACCCAGTGATAAAACACAAGCTTCTCTGTAACACTGGAACTTTTAAATCAGAATCTGAAAGCTAGAACTGGCTGGCTGGTGAATTGCCGGTTATTTGAACACAAGAACAAAATGCATTTCCACCCCAGTCCGCGCTTAGGCAACTAACTCTGCTGCTTTCACACATTGTTAGGGAAGAACCTTTCATGGAAAATAACTGGAAGATAAGTGTTGTTAGGGACGGGCCCATGGGCTAAGCACACAAGCTTCTAAAACTGTGTAAACTGTCAACAGGATGATTGCTTCTGGCAAAGGTCATCCTCATGCACAAAGAGGAAAATGCATCCTTTTTCAGGGGAAAGATGCAGGGGGCTTCTTGTGTAAGCAGTTTCCCAAGACCTTTGCCTTCTGATCATCCCCAGACAGGGAGAGGGGTCAGACTTGCAGTAGGGCAGAGAACAGGACCAGAGAAATTGTAGTTTATCTTGATGTACTGATGTACTTTATAATTAAAAATTTCTCTTAATAGATAAATCTTCCAAAACCAGGAAGGAGCTGCAGGAATGGAGCTTCACTGAGCAGGTGTGGGTGGTGGAGCCTTCTTTTATTGCTAATCAGCATAGTTTTGCCATTTTTAGAAAAGGACATGAGGCTGCGCATGGAACTTTCTAAAGAAGGAAAAAACAGCCCTGCTTTGAGCAGCAAATGATCTACATCGAGTGGCTCATGAGAAAAGCCTCACAATATTGCCCCCTTGCTCTTGGTGAAAGCAGGAGGTGAAAGTGGATTTGCATGGTCCTTCCAAGGCGCTCTCCAATTCTGTTCGGAGGGGTGGGAAGGCAGTGAAGAGCTGTGAGATGTGAGGGAGGCCTCCTGCCTGTTCAGATGCTCCCCAGGGTCCAGGTGCTGAACAGGACAATCAAGCGACCCAGCTGTCACAGCCCCACGGCCCCATGTGGCTATTGGTGGTGGTGTGCAGCAGGTCATTTTTCCTGAGAAGCCACAGAGCAGGAGCAGTCTACAGAGGTCTGGCCTCTATATTCCGAAATAATATAAGTAAAAGAGTTTGATGGGATGAGCGAAGAAAATTGTAGTGAATATCAGAAAATCAGGTAAAAGAGAAGTAAGCCCTTTTCTTTCTTTCCAAGTAAAACTCTTCTTTGAATAATTTGAAAGCACTTCTAGGACCTAAACTGCACAGCTTGGAAGCAGATTCTTAGATAAACCAAGACACAGCAAAGCTAAGAAATGTACCCACACTGTGTATCATGTTATTATCAGAAACAGAAATGGCACTTAAATATCCATATCCCCAGCCAGAACCTGAGATTTTAGGTTCCAGCTCCATTATTTCAGCTATAGGTGATTATTTGAGTTCTAGATGATACAGCTGTAAGTATACATTGAATGTACAGTAGACACGCAATTCAATAACTGAATAGAAAAGATTTTCTAGTTTTCGATCTGTGCTTTAAAGAAGAACACGTGATCATTTTTTTATATTGACTTTCTAACAATTTTAAGTTCAAAGTGGATGAGGTCTTATGAAATAAACAAAAAGCTCTTGAAATTAAATAAATTGGGAAAGCTTGCACTTTCAAAGTATGTTTCTTTAAAAGATTGCAGGCAGTAATATTTTCCCTAAGTCTTCGACTTTATTAGAATAATTAAAAACAGAGATGCAGTGCTTTTTAGTTTCTTAGAATGTCAGAAATGCGGAAAGTGTGCCCTGTGCTGTACCATGCCTGGCAATCTTCATTTCCTGACAACAGCATGGACTTGATTCCATGTCTGCWTGCAGAATTCCATTTCCCATATTTCTTCTCTTAATAATACAGCTGTAATACCTATCCTGCTGATATGTTTTATGTAAAGCATGGTTAATACTGAAAAGTGTTATTTGCATCTGAAGATAGTGGAGTCTTTTCTGATTAGGAGACAGGTTTCTGGTAGTTCTGTAAGAAACGTATTTTCTTTTCCATTCAGTTATAATAATCATGTGAGAAGTGACAAGGAAACAGGAGTGCAGGACCAAAAGCCATCTGTTTCTCTTTTGGTATTTCATATTGCATGGAGCAGGAAGGTGGCAAAGCCTATGTGCTTAAACTTAGAGGTATAAAATATAATAGCAACATTTAACATCCAGCAAAGAAATACCTTTGAAGCAAAAACAGATTTTATTTTATTTTATTTTATTTTTTAGCAGGACCTGTTACCACAGCTATAGTAAAACTGGCTGCCACTTCTGTTTATGAAAACTTTGCTTTCAAGATATTCAACATATTTAGTTTAGACAGTGCATTGAGTGGAAAGTTGGCTTCCATTTCTGAAAACGAGTAGTTTCTTTTCATAATTCTGATATGTTTTGTTTTTATTATTATTCCACATTGTGCCGTTGAGACTAATTTTAYAGGTAAAGCTTGGTTCCATTTTAAAAACAGAAATTTGCTGCTGCTTCTAGAGGTAGAAAGTGAATGTTGAATAGACTTCATTGATGCTTACTTTTATGAAATGTAGCTTTTTGCAAGCACAGTGGGATTTTGGTGTTCTCATTATGTCCATACAAAAACCAAGTACTGTTTTACTCTGTAAATGGTTTATTCCAGGCAACCATATTTTGTAGTTGTTGTTTCTGCTTGCCATATGAACTTCTACTGGGTTTACTCACAGTGTGGATTTTCACCCTGCAGAATGCATAATGGGGAGTTTATTTAATAATGAGGTTTAATGGTAGATTTTAAAAGCAATACACTGCTGTTTGTTAGATTTGAGAGCCAGACACTGAAAAAAAAGATTGTGTGCATCTTGCTCTAGCATTAGCACACTTTTACCCAACCACTTCCCCCCTTTCACCTTACACATGCGTACATTTGCAGCCTTCAACTACTATGGATAACCAAATAAAAAAATACTRCAGTAAATATACAACTGGAATTTAGACATGAAGGGGAAATAATTGCCCTCTCCTTCATTTCAGGACTGATGACCCTGTTAAAGCAGTGAGATTTCCACTGTGTGCTAAAGATTATTCAGAGGAGAAGAATGTATTCGGGATATTTGGGCTAGTTAGCACTCAGTTCCCTTTTTCTGCAGTAATAGAATAGCCCTCTTTGTAAGATCACCCAATATTTTAGACCTGTGTAAAAGTTTAGGTCAGTCTTGGAATTCTGTGCTTTTGTTGGCCTGTCACCAGTTGGATCCTGTTTATAGAGTTCTCTTTTTTTCCTTCAGCTACTTTTATATGGCCCCCTTTCTCTTTTGTGGTCTAAGCCAGAATTCCTGGAAGGAGGTTTTACTGCCTGCAGGATCTCTAAGGCCACCTTCTCCGTGGACTTTTCCCTCTCCAACTGGCTGAATGCCACACCATGATTGATAATTTATTCGGTGGATCCGTTAGTGATTCTGTGTGTATGTTTTGTCTAGATGAAGGAAGGGCAAAAAGTCATTCTACCTAAATCTTCTCGGGAGCTGTCAAAGAAAGGCATCCTCTCCCGGATACAAGAAGTAGTGACTGCTCGCTTCAACACAATTGCAAAAGAGTTTAAAGATATTGACTCTTCAAAAGATAACACAGTATCAAAAGAGGAGTTCTGGGACATATGTAACCGACATTTTCTGCTGCTGACTGAAGAACAAGTAAGAAAACTATTTTATTTTGTGTTCGTGTAAGTGTACAACTGGGTAAATTGTCTGCAGCTATAGGAATGTGTTTGCATAGTGTTGAGTGTAGGCAAGTAGTTTAACAATTTGGATGTAATGAAAATGTTTTAAGACTATCATTCCAGGAACATTTGTTGCTACATTTGCGGGAGATTATTTTTTTCATTATCTCTGAGTATAGTTGTGAGCTATAATCACAGGCTTTCTGAAGCAAAGTCATGTAGATGCTATTGCTAATAGCTAAGGTGTGAATTTAAAGCACAGTATCTCTCTTTCACTACCTCCATATCTGGGTATTTGCTATTTTAAAAAGTTTCTTTTTTCAGTTTTAAGCCAATTCACTTCCAGGGTTGATGGGGAAAAAAGCATTCTTAGCATGGAATTAAAAGAACTTCCATGGGCATCTAATGTAAATCCCTTTTTCTTAGTAGCTATTTTGTCCTGCCTTCCTTGGACAAAGAAAGGGGCAAGTGTTTGACATTTCCTGGCCACCTCTCAGCAACATGTCTGCATTAAAGATTCCCCTGGATCAGCCTCAGCAGAGCTTCTGTACTCTTGAATTTACCTTGAGTGACTTAAGTCATGACGTGAATCTGGCAGTACAAACTATCTGATATGCACAGTGCTAATCTCAGGGGAACATGAGAGTCCGGTCTTTCATAGGATTCTGTTTCTGCTAAGCTTAAAATGAAAGAAACCAATTTTTATCTTTGTTAATGCTGTTTCAGTGTGATTTTTCCTAGTCCAAACTCTGGGTGAATGATTAAACAGAAGGAACCTTGACTACAAGATTTCAGATTTTACTCGACAGGACTCTAACCTTCATGTTCAGAACAGCATCAATGTCATTTGGCAGCAAACACAGAGCCCCCAAACTCATATGTGTCTGCACCACAGAAAATTATCGCAGTACTTTACTCATTGCAGATATATTCTCTGGTTTCTTGGCCCTGTGCTTCCCACCTAGCAACTTTGACTATACATCGCAGACAAGAGCAGGGCCTACTTGTAATTACAGTGAAGAGATTGCACAATCTGCCATATTATCAGGCAGTGCTGTGCATGTGAGAAGTTGCAGATTAACGCACGGAAAAAAATCAAAGTAGGTTCCACTTCCCCCTTGAGAATAACATAAAAGAACAAATGACCTTTGTGCTCTAGTCCTGGTAGTCATACCTTTGGTGAGACACCAAGTAGAAGTGCCATATCTGAGCCTAGAGCATCAACACCAGATGAAAATTGAAGTGAAGATTTGGTGTTACTCTCTCCTCATCCCTGCAAAACGCTGAGTCAGGGAGTCCRGGGTGAGCTCACAGCTGAGCTCTGGCCTAGGAGAAAGCACAGGCTCCAAACTGAGTTATGAAAAATCTCTTATTTTTTCTTTTTTTGGAAGCAGTAAGGCAGGTTTCTCCAGCCAAAAAGTCCTCCAGATTAGATCGTGTCTACTTTACGCTCAGAAAGAAGTGAAGGAAAGTAGGAGCTATTTTATACTTAAAAGAACCTCAGACAAGTGAAGAAAAAAAATCATGATAGAAACTGTCATCCATAATAGCAACTAGAAGCAGGCCTGTGGAGCCTCATTTATATAAGCAGCAGCCTCTGTGTGAGTGAGACTCAAGCCCTGTATCTCCAGAGATATTTTGGTTTTGACAGGCCTCTCAAAGATATGCCTACGTAGATCTATATGAAGATGCCCCAGGAGAGCCTCCCAATCTGGGTACAGGATTTGCCACTGCTAATCCAAAACCCTGCTGTTCAGGCTGTTCTTGCTGCTCAGAGTCATTACAAAAGTGTTACTAATAGTCATAGTCTGGATGACTTCACAGAAGATGTCTCCTTTTATCCTTTTCTGGATCATGGCCACTTATTGTTTGCTATTAGCAAGGCTCAGTGGGAATCTATGTAGAGTTGTGGATGAAGAATTTCTTCCTGACATTAGGCTTGTGATCCTGTGACCTTTTCCAGAAAAAGCTGAGGATGGTAAACGCACTGCAAGCAAGGTGTTTATTAATATCCTGCCTACCAAAATCCCCCTTTCCTTTACAGGCACTTTCTTCCTCTCTGCTTGAACTACCATTGCTATTTGCAGTCCCCCAAATGGCTAAATTTCATTGGGCTTTGAAAGAGTTGCTAGCTGTAGCTAACTCAGCTCATCAGGGTATTGTTCTATTTAATTGAAGTTTGCAATACACTTTGAGATCCTCATATGAAGTGTGAAGTATAATCACAAGCGCAAAATAGAATTGTTTATAATTCATAATGTGGTAGCAGCCAGGCCAGTGGGGGAAAGTTAAAAGGAAATTCAAAATGTATCCTTTGCCCTTTGAAGTTTGACTGCAACTTGGCACATGCATCAAAGAGGTGACTAGTTTCCTTTAGGGCTTAAGTCTCTGCCRAAAAAGATCAAATCAAAAGCAATCTGAAATTCCCAATTAGGTTTATATTAAAAATCAATAATGAAGGCCCTAAAAAGGCATACTGATGACTCTTGAAACGCTCACAAAATGAGTGCAGCTCATTTAAGGGCAGACTGTAATAATCCTTGTTTTGATTAGTAGCTTATATCATGAGCAGTCCCATTTAATTCAATGCAGCTACTTATGGAATAAAGTGCTATTCAGTGGAAGAGTAGCACAACCTCATCCATAGAATTCCATAGGTAACCATGAAGGCACATTACCTGCACTGCGTTGTGCCACCTTGACCTTGAAAGGTGCTTCAAGCAACAGAAGTAAGGGTATCAAAAACTCTAGGTTTTCTATAGGCTGTCTGTACTGTAGAGGTACAGTTCCTGACAATATATTGTAACTATGATTCTAAAGGCTGTAAAGATTTTCTGCTATGTTCTTTTGTGATGATTCATTTTTGCCCTCAGGGTGAAATAAATTGGTGATGCAAATACAATAACTGAGGGACTTGAATGGCCTATTGAGATGGTTGTAGAACTTAGGTGTGCCTGATAGCATGAGAAATTTGCCTCGGTTGTACTTAGACAGGATATCGGTGCACCAGGTATTTGATTTACACATCATGTTAAAACATTACTCTTCTATACTGCAACTCAGTCACTGCATCTAGTCACAAGGGTTAGTCATTTAAACAGCTTAGTAAGGGCCCAATTCAATTAAAAAATGTCCTGCAGAAATCCCTTTTTCATTGCTTTCCTAGCCTYGTGCAGGCTTCTACAGAGAAGCCATAATTTTTTTTAATAAGATGGACCCTAGGATTCCTTCTATTCCAAGCCATCTCCCCCCTTTCTTTTCAATGTTTTGTCATATGTTTAGTACATAAGGGGATTCTACTTTTTGTTTTTAAACTATCATTTACAAAAGTCATCTTTTGCTTCTTCATTAGTTTGAAAATCTTTGGAACACAGTGGATGTCAATGCTGGTGGATGGTTGAAGTATCAGGACTTTTTGAAGAAGTTCAGCTCAGGACTTGTAACAATGCCATCAAGCACTTTCAGTACAACTAGTTCTGCGTCTTCCACCAAGCCAGTTACCAGTGCCATGCTGGAGCCACAGGTATCTTCTCAGCCTGAACGTCCCAAGACATCATCTTCTCTGGGAGGGCAAAAAAGAGTAAGTGACAGCCATTTTAGGAATTTTCTGGGTTTTCATTTCTGTGCATAGGCTGAAAATAATACCTGTGGAACTCAGTGAAGGCATTTCTATTAATTGCCCATGAGATCAAGCAAACAAACATCTGTTAATAAGTGTAGTAATTTGCAAAACTGTGTTACAATGACAAAAATTGGGCCAGATAGTTAGTGTAACTCCGCTGAAGTCAAAGGATTTATGTCAGTTTATGCCAGTAACATACCCTGTTACCTTACTCACATCAGAGTTGTATTGCAAATAAAATTTGCAATACAACTATCTAAGTAGTCAAATTTTTGAGAACAAATTAAACAGCCAAAGTTTCAAAGGCTCAATAGCTGCAAAAGCAACGTAACAAATGTAAACCCTTTATCTGTGGTCATCTGCCAAAGCTAGGCATGACTGGCAGTTGCAGTTTTCCAAATGGTGTTTGCTGGCCTGTCCAAAAACATTCTCATGGTCTTGTTCTGCTTTCTAGTGGGTGACAAACTGCAGCTGTTAATGGCTGATAGTCTAACTGGCAGGTTTGCCATGAAGGCCAGTGATCTGAGAGAGGCAAGAGAAGTGGATTAGGAAGGCAATAGTTTTACTTCAGCTTTGCATCTGTACCTATAGTTCATGTCAATGAAGCACGTGGGTTGCCTGAACTTCCATGCTGTCATCTTCCACTAGCAGTAGAATTCACAGAAAGGTGAGGAAATCATTACAGGCATAAAAATGAAATATCATCCTTGTGGTTGCACTATGTATTTCATGTTCTTTGGCTACAACCAAACTTACAACAGAAAAATACAATACTTAGAGTTATTCAGTGCTCTGAACGGGCTTGAATTTTTCTTACTACTTCTACATGAGATGTTTAGCTATTGAAAAAAATAACAGATTGAACAAATTAAAGATACGAACAGTTTGTCGGGAGAGCTGGTCTAAACATTGGCCCACTGGTAGCTCAATTATTGCATTACCTGTAGGTTCTTTCTTAAAAAGCCCAGGCAATTAGTTACACACATCCTTCATGCTTTGATGCAGTTCTTACAGAAAGCAATGGAAAACTCCTCATTACTGTCAGTGGATGCTAGATTGAACACTATAACTCAAGTCTCCCAAACTCATGGCTGTTGGAAAGCCTCCGGCCAGCCTGAACCTGATCCTGATCGGATGAGGACCAGCTGATCCTGAGTGAATGAATGCCCTGGCAGCATTGCATGGAAAGGTGTGTGAGGCCTCAGCAAGTCTGCCCCAGTGAGATCCCCAAGGAGGCACTAGGAAGTCTCACTAAATATGAGAGTATATGTTGGATCTAGAAGTGTAAATACTGCTTGCACATATATCATGCTGTAGTAAGCTGAGGCTTTGCTTCCAGCTCACCCTATAGCACTGTTCAGGAAGGAGTCAGAAAAACACCACACGCCAGGGTCCTCTCATGTTATTTTTGCTATAGCTCTGCATATGGCCACAGTAGTTCTGGGTTCTTCCAGTATTAAATCAAAGCACCATTATTTTGTTATCCAGTGACTTTCCATTGGTCTGTTATTTCTGAAATAGTATTAAATAGCTTATCTTTTTTGAACACAGTATCTGCCATTTAACAAGAAATAGTTTGGAGAAACTGTAACTAAATTACAAATTAAGTGAAATCTAGAAAAAGTAGTCAAGGCTTATTAAATGAATAGTGTCATTTTGACACCAGGAGTTGTCTTACCATTTTTACCTGCAGTTTTACAGACAGAATTCAAATCAGACTCAGAAATGCCTCAAAAGGTCCATTAAACTCCATTATGGAAGACTAGAAACTGAATTTGTCATTTGATGTTTTGTCTACACAACCAATAAAACTTGGGAGGAAAAATCACCATTATCTCCTTCTTTTAGACACCAGCATCCAGCCGTCCTCAGACAACAGCAGCATGTTCTGGACCTGTCCTTAACTGTGAACCAATAGAAAATAAGATAAGAGAGAACATCAAGCATTCCTGGAGAAAAATACTGAAAGAGTGCAAAGAGAAGGATGTCAGCAAGCAAGGAGAAATCCCGGTGTCAGACTTCCTAGGTTTGTTACCATCTGAAAAATGTTTTATTCATTCTACGATGTGTTCCATTTTCTTTCTGGTGTCCCAGCCATAGGATCGTCTGGTCCCTAGCAAGTCACATCTACTGCATGACTGCTCCATCCTGCTATAGCAGAGCAAGAACAGCTTAAAGTAGCCTTGGGTGCAACACATTCTTACTCAGAATTAGCTATTCCTTGGGAAAGGAGAGTGTGGCTTTGCCTGTTGGTACTCATGGCATAGATACAGGATGGCTGATCACCTTCCCAATACACTAGTCCTTTGTGGGACTGGAGAGATGTGAATAAATACATTTACCAGACTTTTTCCTTGTGCTCTTGTATGTGCTTATGGTGGAATCCTGGTTGCACTGATCTTGTTGGCTGAAGGCCTGCTCATTTCAAAGGACCCTGGATTTTGCCCTTAGAAGAGCTGAGCTGTGCTGCTCTTCTGTTGTGTTCTCTTCTGGAGGGATGATTTTCTGTGCCTTCGTATAGGACGTTTGCACATGTAATAAGACAGTATGCCCCTGAATAATCAAATGTAAAGTCCCAGGTATAAGAACATGTTGTTAGTTTATCAGAACTTTTATCGCAGTTAATATCAAGAAGTACTTCTTGTGCATTTAAAATAACATGTTATCAGTCGGCTAAAACCTTGTTCAATGTGAATTGCCAGGCCTATAAGTATATGCATATGCATGTAGCTCTTCATAGCGCAAGAAATGCATAACATGTTTATGCAGCAGTCACTGAAGTGATGGCCTGCCAACATATTCCCACTAAAACTTGTCAATAGAATCCAATGTTTGGCTATTTTTAAGAGTGACAAAATGAATATTCCTTTTTTTGCATTTCTCTGTTATTTCAGATATAGCAGAGAAGTTAAAGTTGTATTTAAGTGAAGAGGAAGTTAACCAAATAACAACAAAATATGATTTCAAGAATAATGGAAAATTTGCATACTGTGACTTCCTTCAGAGCTGCATCTTGTTTTTAAAGCCACAGGAAACTTCCCTGCTACAAAGGATGATTATACAGAAGCCACAAATACTGGTATGTACTAAGCTTTTAAAAATTAAAATTATATATTTTTTCAATTTTTGCTGCAGTGACAGAATATTTCATGGCCTGATTCTATAGTCACTTTATGCAGGGACTTTCCAACATTCTCCTATTTAATCCTGTGATAACAGTTGCCTAATATTCATTTGGTATCTCCTTCAGTTAGAGGATTTAACTCCTTGGGATCATGCTCTGCCTATCCAGGTTATATGATAAATTTGCTAAAACTTGGATAATAGTTAGAAATAGAAAATATGGGAGCTGAAGTTCTAAGAGACTTTGAGCTAAATAAAATCAACTAAAAATAAAAATTGCAGGGGATGTCTCTTGGGACAGCCCCAGCTAGAGGTATTGTCAATGAACTATGCCTCAGCTCCACACTGAGCACAGTAAGAAAAGTTCAGAGGAAACTCTCACTTGCACTGTTGTTAATGGTCTCTAAAAAAATCTAATAGCCATGACTAGTCAGCACACATGACGCCCTTGCAGCTCTCCCTGTCACGCATACCCTCTCCACAAGCTGCAATGAAAAGGCAAAGGAGTCCCAGCACGACAGTTACACACGGGCTGTTCCCCTCTGCCCATGGTACCAGTCTAGGGCAGAAAAGATCAGAAGAAATATAGAAATCTGGGTCTACTGGCCCACAAAAGAAGACATTGGTAACTGTGTCCCAGTCAAGTTATGAAGTAGGAACAGTGCCAGATTCCAAATCTGCTCATTCAGCAAGCCTGCTACATTTTTAGGCTGTTTCTGACTGTGCCTAATTAGCTTAGGTATGGTTAGTAGCAGCATTTTATGGAGAAATTACATTACTGAACTGTTTTCAGCTGTGGAAGTGTGGAACAGATTGCTACCAAGGTAGGAAGAGAATATCATTAGGAATTATCAAGTATTCACTGCCAGTAGGGAGAGTAAGGTAAAACTATTAAGTTTTGCATCAAAAAACTTCATTATCTTACATAAGGTTTCCTTTATACACAAATGTGATGCTGTAAAATTCCATCCCAGTATTCTGGAGTGGATAAAGCAATAATTTTTAGGTCCCTATGCTATTGTCTCAAATCATTTTTGTTTTATTTATTCTATTCAGAAAACATAATGAAGAGCTCAGTCCAAGTTCTGAGCACCTTTATATAATGTAATATTCAAAGGGAAATTTCCTCATAGATTGCTCAGCCCATTCCACCTAGTAAGCATACAGACACACATCAAAAGGTATAATAAAAACAAATAAAACCTTTTTTTTGTGGCAGGCRCAACTCCTTCTCTTTCTCAAAAGCCTGAGAGAATCAGTGACCTAGGGCTTTATGGAGGCACCCTGGCTCTGAGCTATGAAAACAACCTGAGTTCTTACAGCCACTGTAATATGCTCTTTCTCTCCCTTCAGACCACAGGGGTACTCAGTATTCTGGGTGGCAGACTGCATTATTCATGTATCCACTCCTTCTTCAGCTACATATTCTGAAGGAGGAACACACCAAGAGCAAAGAAAGACGCTGCAGCTGGCGCCTAGGCCTCTCACAACACATATAGGTGCATCACAGCATCTATGTCCAGGTAGCAGATGTGTAAAATCAACTGTACATTTCCTTTGCACTGAGACATTTGTAGAGATGCTAGTGGCACGTGCAGCTGGCACAAATGGAGTGCTACTGACTTAACCCAATTACTATAATAATACCAGGAGAGTGTGGAGGGAGGTTGAGATGGAGCTGTAGAAGAAGAGGGCCGTACAGGAGATCCAGATCCTGTAGGTGGATTGAGGCTTGCTGACTTTTCCCAAAGTCCCTTAATCATAACTCAGGTATTATGGCTTTGTACAAGTGGAATGARTTCTGCCATAATGAATAGTTTCACACTTCATGTGTTCAAGGTTCAACAATGTAACAAGTTTAGTGAGGCTAACACAAAAGAGACAACATTTCCCAATAAAAATTAACTCTATGTTCCAGCTATTGGACTGTAGAAATGTTCAAAAATTGGTCACAAGGTATTTTATGTGCTAGGAAAAACATACAGTGGTGTTTTGTTTTCCTTAAATATCCTACTGCTCAAACAGTTGGCTTATGCATTCAGTCACTTTTAGCAAGAATTTCACTCTGAAAAATGAACACCGCAGAAAATTGAGAATGACTGAAGGAGGGAGTTGAAACAAGGACAAGTATAATACATGTGAAAACACTGAGATCTTAGAAGAAATAACACTGACCTCAGAATCAGATTCAAATAATAAAAAGTTAGGACTTTGACAGTGATTAAGTAAGTATGTCATCTACACTTCCCAAGAATATTAAAATGTTATAGGTTAAAATAATCTTGTGTAAACAGTAACTTGCAATAATTTGTAAACAAGTATTCAGTGGCCTATCACAGGTTCGGTCAGTATTTCATTCTAACACCTTTTCATTCTGCGTTATAGTCATGCACAGTTGTGTTCATGATATTAGTAAATGCTAGTTTCTCATCCAACTTTGACAGCTGAGTCCTGGACCACAAACCACATCATTCTTCAGTGCAGTGCTGAGAATTCAACCCCAGATCCTGCACTGCTGGAGACCAATGAGGCAAACTTTTAAATCCTATGATGAAAGTCGGACTGGATTGTTAAATATTCCAGATTTTAGACAAGTAAGTTGCATTTAGCAATTAACAGTCAGACAATTACAGTAGTCTAATCTAAGCTTCCTAACTGAAAGTTTTCTGAAAAATGGTACTGAACTTGAGTAGATAAAGTCATCCTGGCTTCTGCCTGTGATTTTAGCTCTAAGCATTACTCATGGTAATCTTTCTCCACATATGTATACACCACCTTGAGCACTGCGGTCTTGGTGGGGTCCTGCAATAACAGCTTAGATACAATTGAGAAAATCTGTCCCTATACAGAGTTTCAATATGCAGCTTTCACAAACACAAGGGAAGGGAATAAAGTGTTGACTGCATTGAATGAATCCCTTTGGCAGGTCTCCCTTCAGTCACTGCTACAACTTCAGGGTCCTGTGACCCAGTGTGACACCTGTAAACTGGTGTGTTCCCTTCTAAATGTGGAGCAGACTCAAGTACTCGCCATTTGAGAGTCTCTGTCCCTGGTTTCTCTTTTTGCTTTTCTGTGTGCAGCATAGTATTGTACCAGGCAGGGGATCCATATCTTCTGCAAGTATTTTGATATATTGCATCTCCTCAAACAGCAAAAACACACCTATAATCCTTGAATTGGGAATTGCTTCTTCATCTAGATCCATGAGGAGTTTGATTTTTGCTTAGCCTCAGCTTTACTGATTTCAGAGTCTTTGACATTGCTTTAACTAGAAATAATAATCTGTTGCAGAGTAATTTTAAATCTTTGCAATTCAGTTGCAAGAAAAAAATCACATGGGGCCCTAAACCCATGTAATGCTTCATCCATTAGGACACTGCTTGGTATCACTGCTGCTTTAAAGATCAATAAAGTGGACAGGACGCTCAGTCCAGTAAGCAAATGCTGAACTGCAGTATGCAATAACAAGGTGTGATTCTGAAGCTCCCCTACCCCTGGAGCGTGGGAAGCCAGCTTGTCGCCTGGCATAATTTAGAACCAGTCTAAGACCTATGAGATTGTAGCTGTCACAGAATTTCTCTTTGTAAATCTTTACTTATTTACATTCAGTGTGAACATGATGTGCTCTGGCCCCACTACATAGCTGAACTCTTTACACTTGCCTGCCCCTTTATGAAGGCTGAGGAGCAAGATGTATCAAGGTGGTTATATCAACCTTATGCCTGAGGCTCCAGGTCTATCATTGCAGCTTCCTGAGTGCTTAGGTACTGCCTCAGCAGACCTGGCTCAAGGGAGCAGGAGTGAAGATCAGGCCCATTGCATTTTCTTTTAAATTGCCATGTTTCTCTTTACCATTTCCAGGTAAAGCAATGTCAATGACTTTGAAATCAAGCTTCCTAACATGATTTAAGCAAAGCACACACACAGAAAAACCAGCCAACCAAATAACCTCCACATGTATCTAGATCAAGAAGCAATCCCTGATTCCAGAATACTACAAAGGTGTTTATTTGCTGTTTGACAAGATAGCAAATGATTTGTAGGGGATATGGATCCCTTTATCTCCTAAGTAACTTAATGTGCTGAAACAAGAAAGTTAACGCTCTCCTACYTTCAGTAACACTAGTATCATGGCTGTATTATCCACAAGGGGTCCCTAAGGTAGTTTCAGGTGCAGAGTTAACAGGGAAAGGTGGAAACTAATCTGAGTTTGCTAGAAAACCAATGACAAGTGGCACAGCACTCAAGGACGCATAGTCAGTGGCTGATGTAGCTTTTGGGTCTTAAGTTCCCAAGTGCATAGTGATCCTCAGAAATTAACACATTATTTACCTTTCATGTCAGAGCATTGGTGGCTGGACATTTAAACCTATTTAAGCGCTGCAAAATGCACAGGGTGGAATTTTTGAAAGATGCAGGTGTCTAACTTGGCTTTTAGCATCTGCTGAACCAGATGCTCCCTGGTCAGGTTGGTTCTCATGGAAGATTTCAGAAAGAGTGCTTGTAGGCTGAGCATTTGTCTCAGGAGAAGTAAAAGCCCAGAGTGCCTCATGGGCGTTATTACATACATACAGGTTTGCACAATTTGAGGGACTGGATTATTCCCTCTGTTACTCTGGATGCAAGAAATGCAGATCTTTCAAGGAGGGTAGAAAGGAAGATTATTCTGTCTCTTGGTCCCATCTCCTAATAGTAGAAAACCTTTTAAATATGTACTTTTTGTAAATCAACTTCAAGACATATGGGTGCTACCCATTTCCAAAGTGCTTTCTCACCCAAGTGCTGTTTGAGCAAGTGGGCAAAAGCCTTGTATATGCAGGTATTTAGGAATGCATCCCATGGAGTCAATATCGGCATTGGAAAACTAAGAGATAACAGGGAGGGTTTGATTTTCAAATATTCTGAGAAACCTAAGACTGAGTAGAGCTGAATCACCAAGCTCTTTTGTAAAGAAATTTTAGTGAGATAAACTGTTTTTTTCCTTTTTGCTAATCCAAAGCACTGAAATAAATTTTATTGTTTCTGTCTTTTGCAGGTTCTTCATGAGTGCAGCATTATCCTAACTGAAGAAGAGTTATTTAACATCTTGGAATATTATGATAAAACTCTGTCTTCAAAAATATCCTATAATGATTTTCTCCGGGCATTTTTACAGTAGGATTTAGTCAAATGCAGGAAGCTGTAGATAAAGTAGATAAAGAGAGTGACAGATTTATAATTTCAGATTTCAAACTAATAAATTAATTGAGTATGGCTTTTTTGTGTCTGTTCATTAGAAACCTCAAAATACTTAACAATTCTGACAGAGTGATCCTGTGTTGTGGATTAAATCTACATAGTGAGGGAATTAATTTTGCATAATCCATTTATCAAAAAGGAAAAAGACAACAATTAACAATGTCAAAATAATGCTTCCTAAGACATATCCAAAAGCAATGCATTTAAGAAAGTTCTTTTTTAAAATTTTATGCATTTTATTAATTACACACTCTAACTTCAGTAAAAAGGTTTACAAGGCATACTATTCAATTTCCTCAATTGTAATTTTCCAAATGTATTACTTTTAACTTATTATCCTTCATTATTCAAAACATCATCCTGTTCACAATCCATCTTTTTCCTCTACTTGATCATGCAGTGCCATATTTGTATTGCCAATGACATTACATGTTAACATGGAATGGCCTTTGAAACTTGAGCAGATGCCAATTGTGCATGGACACACCACCTTTTTCTGTTAAAACTGTTCTTCTGCATCCTTCAGTACAGTTGAAAAAATAAGCTACTTTACTAATCAGCTTTGGCTTCTTAACTGCAGAGGTATATTCCCAGTGCCAGCCTTGAGGTTTGTTTTTTAAGGATAATACATATTTTTATTTAATAAGCAGTAAACTGCAAAGTAAAACCTCTGGTGAGATTCCCCCATTCAGAAAAGTTATGTTTGAATATCTTGTGAGATACTTTGATCTTGACAAGGAAATTAAAAGATAATTGTTTTGACTGTTGAACTGTTGTGATAATTAAAGGATATATGATCATTAGAGCCTGCTTCCTGGGATTATATCAGCACTTAAACACTTATCTTCTCTGAAGAATTGTTAGATAAATATATCACTTTCTGGTTCTTGAATTAGTTTTCATCAGTACAGTGGAAAGCCCCATCCTCATCATCTGTATATATTTGGTCTGTTTTGTTCTCCAAAGTAGCATATAAAGATAAGTCAACAAAAAAACAACCAAACAAAAAAAAATTTGGAGCAAGTTACAAATATGTATGTGTGTGTGTGTATATAAATGTATAGAAGTATATATTCATATACACACGCACACATGCACCCCATATAGAGAGGGATAACTTTTTAAAGTCATAATGGAATGGGAAAGGGCAAAGGAATGGAATCCTGGTTTTATTATTATTATTATTTCTGGTGAAGTTGTAAACCATTGCTATGATTCCCAAGGACATAAGTACACTTTAATACATACCTTTTTGAGAAAATACTTCATTGCATTTGGAACTTATCAGGAGATTTTTGTATGACTTTGAAAAAAAGGCATTGAAGAGGTTTCAGGTTAGACTTGAAGGCGTGCAGTTTGGATGGTCTGTATTTTGTTTCTGTTATAGCTTTTAGGACTCATGTAATTTATACTCTAGTATAAAACAAATGCATTTGGTAACAAAAATGCTTGGCTAGGCTTCATTTCCAAAATTGTTGGCTATCTGTAAATCTCTGAAATTGGTGCTTACATATTTGATCAACACAGAAAATTGCAACTACAGTTATTTAAGGATGTTCTCCCGTACTAAACCAATATACAGAAATTCCTAGTTCCATTAATAGAATGGTGTATTTTAAAAATATGCACGTTAGCACATGATTAAAAGGCCTGGGCTTGATTCAGTTGCCTGAATGTAAGCGACTGTGTTTGAATGAAGTAGATATTCTCACCTGCCTCTCCAGCTGCCTCTCCTGTAGGTCCTGAGTTAACATCGGCCAGCCCCATGGGGAGGTCTCTGGTGATCTAGGGCATCTCAAACTGCACTGGGTAAATATGTTTCAGCAACTGAGTTGAGCCCAAGAGGGGTTCAGGTTAGGCCCATTTAAGATCCCAATAATCTACTTTTTTTAAATTTTATTCTCAAAACTGCTGTGAAGCCTCAAATGGCTCTCTTCCTTAATGAGAACTTCTTTCCTTCCCCCTCCCATTTCTATTTTGGCAGAAGTGTGCCCATCCAGTGCAACAGGCCTGAATTAACCTCTGTTACTATTTCATACAGTTTACATACTGAATTAATCATTCATATTTATTAAAGAATTAATTGCTATTTGGAATACCTAAGATATAACACAAATATTACAATAATTATTTTAAAAATAGTGGATGTTACTATTCTGATCTAACTGAGGAGAAAAAATAAACTACTTAATGATTTGTTTTCTTTTTAACTCCTACAGCACCTGTTTGATGATTAGGTCCAATTTTAGATCAAATACAGTAAGACTTCCATCGCTGCACTGCTTTACGGTATGTAGTGCAGTTACTGTGTTTCATGAAAAGATCCAGGCGTTGTGTCCCTTGTTCCACCATTTTCAAGATATCTGCTGTCTTCAGGAGAAGTGACATCATGAGGGGGGTGTTTCTGGATTTCTTGACACATGATGCCAGAGGATTTTTCATTAGTTCGACTGGCAGGAGTATGAAATCCAACAGCTCCAAAGGGATTACAGAACAATCTTTTCGCTGTACAAACAAATCAAATCATGCTAGGTTTTTTAGTGAGTTCTTAAAGGCAGGGATGGCACTTGCCAACTGTTTATCCAACCTCAAAAACAAACTGAATTTCAACTGCCAGCATTTTGAAATAACCTAGGTAATTTTTCATATTAAAATTGCCAACTGCTAGATGCATAAACTTTGTAATAGAAAAGAGGGTTTTTTTGTAGCCGTTATCCATAAAGAATGGTCAGCCATCCAGGAATGACTGCCTGGCAGAGATTTGTTTTCACTAAAAGGTAGATAATGTCAATGGAATTGAGCATTATCCCATGATAATGGTCTCCTGCTGCTCTATGTAAATGCTTGAGGCAGTTCTGAAAATAAAAACATCAGGGCAAAGCAAGAAATTTCATTTCTGAGCAGATGACACGGATCCTGTGCCTGCTATAGAAAGCTCACTATTTTCTGTCGTTGCAGGAGCTGCAGCAGCGGCACAAGGGCTTGGCCCAGCCGCCTCTGGAACTGCGGGGCTGTGGGACAAAAGGTGCTGCAGCCAGGCGAGCTAAGTCGGCTGCAGCATTATGCGATTCCTCACCCTACAGAGCCAAGATAAGGGCTGGAGGCTGTCTGTAGGTACAGTACTGAGCCTTAAGCTCTTAAGCAGGTTCTCTCGCTTCCCTCCCAGACAATCCTAAAATGCATGCTAGGAAGGAAGGTATTTTCCTTACACGCACATGCTTGGGTGTAAAGTCCTAGCTACAACCAAGCCCTCACACTTGACTTGGCAATGTGCAGCCATCAAGCACCAGACTGGGCTAATCAAGCTTAATGCTGTTAGGCTCCTGCAGAGCATCAAGTGAGGTAAAACACACTCCTTAATCCTGCTTTAGCAGCCTTGCCAGGAAAGCCTAGGCAATGCAAGGTGAGAATCCATAGGAATTAACTCAGCTGTTCACAAAGCAACTTGTTCTCTGTGAGAGCATTTCCAGGTCCTACTACCCAACCTCAGCACTTCCCTACTGCTCTGTCCCCAGAACTGGCTCCATGGCTGTCTTTATGCTTCTCCTGAACTGGAAACAAAAGGTTTTTCTAAGGCTAAAGAAGCACTGTTCCTTCAGCAGTATTTTGGTGTCATTACAGGTTTTCATTTTCTTAATTCTAGAATACTGTAAGCTAAAGAAGGGCAACTGAAGTGACTAACAAATTCTGCTGCTGTACAGGAACCTCACATTACAGCCAAACCAACCATCCACCCACCAGACCCCTGTCATTGCCCCATCGACGTGTCCTTGTGCTCATTGCTAAGTCCCTCAATAGCACAGTTGCATGCCCACTGCTACGCAGCATGTGTAATGGGGGGCCTAGAAGGCAAAGGTGTCCTGCTAGCCACTTCCACTAAACATTTATGTACTTTGACTGTTCTGAAAACCATTATACAGACAGACACTTCCTCTAAGAAACCCTCAGGGGCTGAGGTAGCCCGGTGCTGGCCGCTGTGGCAGGGAGGAGCCCTCAGACCGCCAGCCTGCCTGGCACAAGAGGCTCTCTGCAAGCACCAGCTGGCACAACCCTGCCAGAGTCCACACAGCTCAAAAGCTTGCACCAGCCAAGCACCTGAGGGTTTCCAGACAATTAAAATACAATATAGATATCCTTCACTACACAAAAAGTGAATTTTGTATATAATTAGACTACAAAGAGGAGATAATATCTTTCACTTAATTCTCTTCCTCCCCCACCTTCCCTCTCAGCTTTTTCCTCACTTCAAAGCTCCTGTATCTGCAGACTTGCACCACTAACATGTGCTGCTCATTAGCTCATCCTCAAGCCCACCTGAGCTGCTTGGTCTCTTTAAACCTCCTGCCCAGAGGCCAACCTGTTGCTATTGCGAAGCAGTAGTGTTTAATTTGGGGTGTTGCTTTGCTGTCTGGGCAGGGGGCTGATTTAGGAGAGTGCTTTCTGAGCAGGGCAGAAATGTAAGGCAGAAAAGCTATTTGCTAGAAGCATGAGAAAGTAGGGAAAGGGAAATAGAAATTGAAATTAGTCAGCAAAGGGAAAGAAGAGGTTTGTAGTCTGCGCTAGCTATTTCTATTCTTGCGCTTGGCACAAAGCCTGCAAGACCAGAAATAAACCTCTCTGTGCTCAAAGGGTGAAGAGAGGGAAGGGCAGAGGAAGGACTGAAACTAGGCAAAGGGGCAGAAGAGAGAGGGAAGAGATTCATAGGATCTGTGCTGGCTATCTTCTACATCAGGGTCTGTCATAAAGCCTGCAAGACCAGAAATAGAGCATATTTAGAAAAAAAAAAAAAAAACCCTTCTGGTTCAGAACACAGTAATTTCATTTGTTTGATTAAGGCATTACTGTGTGAAGTATCTATATCTAGATGCAATTACTGTTTTTATTCAGATGATATAGAGCAGGTCATGAGCAGTAAGAATGCTCCAAACATGGCAAAATGAAAATCAAATAAAAAAGTCTATTTTCTAAAAAAAAAAACAAAAACAAAACCTCTCTTTTTGAATTTTTCTGTACTAAAGGCTGTCATGCAATGGAAAAAGTATTATTATGCTGTGAAAAGAGACATAAAAAGAATTTTGTATTATATCAATACTTAAAATATGCAAATATGATATCTTTACAACGCCCCAAAATTATGCTTGGCATGAATTCTTAGCAGCAATACAAATATCATCATCTTCAAATAAGCAAGTATAACATGCTGCTTGAATAGCTGTAAAAACAACCACATCACAGCTCTGGGAGCATCCAGATTTCATCTTTGATGTAGATAGATTTTTAATAGGAAAGGGAAGAAAGTTGTCTTGAACATCAACTTGTGTTGGGATGATCCTTAGTGGAACAACTGTGTATTTAACATGGAAGGGAGACCTGCTGGTGTGCGTATACAGAGTCCTTGTCATCATAAAAAGCTGGGTCTATTATTGCTCAGTAAGGGGGTATGTAGCTGATGGTTCAGCTAGGGGATGAGATCTAACTGCAGGGAGGAGCTTCTAGGCTGCTTGTTTTGGGGGGATTTTAGATACCCCCAAGGCAGAGCAAGCACTGCAACAGTTTGTGAGCCGCTGATGTGTGAGGACACTGTGCGGGCTCAGGTGCAGCCAGGCTGAGCACCGCAGCACAGCCTCCTCCTGCCACCTGCCCCAGCGGGGGGCACCCTTGCACAACAGGAAAAGTCAAAAATCTTGAAAGAATTCAAACTACATTTATTATGGTTAGCTTCAGATTTATCCCACCCCTCTCTGAGCACCCTTCCTTTCTGTCAGACTTGCTTTCTGGGAGCCGTGAGAGAAGAACAGGATTCTGGAAAGAGAAAAACTTTCACAAAAGTAAGTCATACACACACAGAGGGACCCATGTCTCTTGAGTTTACAAACCAAGCTGGCTAGTCCCTTGCAGACCTCTGCTTCTAAAGCCAGGTTTATAACTAGATCAACCAAGTCACTTCCAGCTTTGGCTTCATACCTAGCAAAAGCATTTTGGGGACTTAGTGCTGTAAATACCTACTGCATTGCAGGGTAAACATGCTCTCCCATCTGAATAGCTGCTGAAACCATTGCAACGGTAGATAGAAATTCATAAATGGAAGTCCTGCTTCTAAATGGGAACTGGTTGGCCTGGTCAGCTGGTCTTTGGGTTTTACAGCTGCTGTACTTGAACTGGGCATCTACGGGCACTTCTCCAGTCTCGGATCTGTACATAAAGGGTATGGGGTGAGCGCAGTCTTATGTGTCTGAAACGGTGAAATGCTGTTGTAATGTTCCTATTTCAGAAACATTTGTGATAAGATTTTAAAAGCAAGAAATGAAAAACACCTTTATGCTCTTTTTCACTGGCTGAGAAGTGAATACCAACAGCATTTCCTGTGATAAATGGTAACACTGCTCCTTTCGCCTCCCTGGGAAGGAGTTGCTGTGACATACACCAAGAACAGGAGCCATTTTTTGCCACCATATTTGCCAACTTCTTCCTTCAAATGACTCCTCCTAGCTTACATTACACCTCGGTAAATTTGAGTTGATATTAAAAAAGACTCCTAATTCTTTGATATTTACCACCAGCTGGTTGCTAGTCCATATTTCTTTCTGCTTTGAACTAGCATTTCCAGCACTGTCTTTTCTGTGCCCCACAACTGCTGGTGGCTCCCCCAGGCCTTAGATGTTGTCCTGTCAGCCCTGAGGCTACTTTCTGGCAGAAGTTTCATAATCAGCCCAACAGCTATGGGATTATCCACAGGCTGCAGTCCGGCACATTTGAGCCTTACTTTAACTAGTGTGTCGGTCTTTATCACTGCCCATAGACTGCCTGAGAATATAAAAAATAAAGAATGAAAAACAGTATAACGCAGAAGTTTCATTGTGCTGTAGATATCCTTTCTCATCTGTTTTCAATGTCAGTACATTTATAGAGCTTAATTCTGATTTCATTAAATCAACAATGTACTGTGACTACCCGGACTTCAGTGGATTTATTCCAGCCCGTCTGAGATGAGAATCAGACCTGCGTACCTTATTTCCTTTTCTGCTGCAATCAGTTTTTCAAAAAAGTAGCAGCTATTTCTGCTCATTCTAGAGCAAGTGTGGAAGTGGGGTTTTGCCTGAGGAACAATGCGTCTTTCTCTGTGCTCTATACAGAATTCCCATCTTGTGCATTAGAATAGATGTTGAAACAGTTCTAATTAACATTTTTAATTTGCATTTTAATTGCCTGCCAGGGTGTGAAATGACATGGCTGGGTAAAGGAACGTTTTTCTTCGTTGCAGTGGTTTGCATAGTCCCAGCAAGGGAATGGGGGTGGGAGCATTCTGGTCAGTGGTCAGTTTGCAGACTTCCCCGTAATTAAGCAAGGGCCTGATCCTCAGCCCAATAAATTAAGCTAAAAGGGTTCATGTGGGGTTTGTTTGTTTGTTTTTCTCATGAATGGGATTCCCATAATTAATTTTTGTTTGAAGGTAAACATCAGATCTTGATTTTAAAATTGCCAGTTGTAAAGAATCAACACAATCCTTGGAAGGTCATTCTAGTGATTAATTACTCTCTCTGTAAAGATAACATTATATACATACCTACATATAAATGTATTTTTTAAGATGATGTTATTTCAGCTCTGAATTTGTCTATGTGCAGCTTTTAGCTTGTGCACCCTGCAGTTATTTATAGTTTACAGTGAAATCATCCTGAATCTTTTCTTTTTTCAGCAAAACAAAATAAAGTTGCTAGATTTTCACCTTTTAAGGAAAATTTTTGAATCCTATACTCATTTTCTTGGGTCCTTGTGGTGTCACCTCCAACTTCTCAAAATCATTTTTGAATCAGAGAAGTCAGAAGGGAGATGTTTTCAAATTGCAGCCCTACTAATGCCAAATTCAGAGGAAATACAGCTTCCTTATCCCTGCTTTGCCCATTCAACTGTTGCACTAGCTCTTCTGGCCATGGCCCCAGCTGGGAAGCTCAGACACGTTGTGCCATGCAAAGCCACCTCTAAGCCCTTTTTAGTGCCCTTCTTTCCAAGGCAGAGTCACTATGGCTCATATCCTTTGTGTCTAGAGATAGGACTTCAGATATGGTCATATTGAAATGTAGACTAATTTGTTGTGCCTCATTTTCTAAAAGAAAATCTAGATTGCAGAGTAGCTGTGCCTCTTCCTGTTCGGTATTTCCTCCCTTCTGATATTTGGGTTGTCTGCAAAGTGTTTCAGTAACACTTTTGGGGAGATGAGGSGTTTCCAGATCAAGAGCTAGCAGCTAAATCATGTCATGTCAGGAACCCATAACTGCAAACCCTACAAAACATATAGCCACTTAAAGATGATTCCTCATTTAATTACATCAGTTAGGTGATTTTTAATTCATTTAATGTGTGCCATGTTGAATTTATATCACTGCAGTTTCCTACTCAAAATACTGTGCAATGGTGCCAACTTATGTGCCTTACAGAAGTCTATTACCTTAGCACTATTTCATTTGTCATCCAAACTTGTAATCTTATAAAAAGATATCAAATTAGTTTGAGACAATCCATTTTACTTAAACCCACCTTGATTAGCATTTAATTTTATTAGCCTCTTTTTATTCTTTATTACTCAAGTCTTGTACAATCAATCCCATCGCTACTTTTTTCTGAGGATCAAAGTCACGCTAACACTGACTCACTTTGGCCATCCTGTTTCCCTTTTTAAGATATTGGCACAATATGAGGTTTCTCTGGACTGCTGGGACTTCTCTCATGTCCTAATATGTCTGAAAAATCATTATTAGCAGTTTATGAAGCTCCTCAGCCAACTTCTTGGATAATCTCAGATGCAAAGTTGCTGATTTAAAATATTTGGTAATTGCTGTTTAATGTACTCTTTAAGGACTTATGGGCTGGAAAGTACTTGATCATCAACACTGTATAATGTCCCACTATCACCTGGCCATTTTGGCTGTACACAGCAAAAATATTTATTGTAAAATCCACCTTTTTAGTAATACTGATGATGAATCTCCTATTTCCATTTAATATCATCTTCTCTGCATTACCATTTCAAGGCATTGATACTCCTGTTTATTTTTGCATCCCTTGTCAATATTTAAGAAAAATTTTCCCTTTCATCAGTTTGCTAGACATCTTTTTTTAGGTCTGCTTTTCTTTCAAAATCAGGCTGGTTTTAGTTTTGTTTGGGTTTTAGGTTTCTCTCTTTTTTTTTTTTTTGAAAATCAGTTTGGCTCTTTTTCTGTATTCTGGGACTGTTCTTTGGCAAATTTTCCAAAATAGTTTGCAAATACCATCAGTGTTTCCTTGTTTAAATGTTTTTTCTCCCAACTGATTCGTTAATTTTCAGTTTTGTGAAATTGTCCTTTTAAAACACAAAGAATTCTTCTATCATATCTCCTTATTTTATTTTCACATAGTAAATTTGACCAAAGCCATGATTGCTGATACCTAAGCTGCTTCAGTGTTTTAGTTCTGTGAACAAGTTCTCCTTATCCAAGATGAGACATAATGTAGATGATGTTCCTCTTCAAAGTAGCATTTTTTGTTAGAAAATTGTCATCCAGGGATTGTAGAAATGTTGGCAGACTGGTATTTCCAATCTATACCATTTGGAATGAACTGCCTCATGATGAGTGTGGGGCATTTTGCAAACATTATTGATAAGTGCTTAGGTAGTAGTCATCCTCTAATCTAAATATGCTTTAAGGGTGCACAGTAAACCAACTAGTAAGCTACCATGAGCCTTACTTTTTAGGTCCAGTGGACCTATAAATATTCCAGTTGACTGACTTCATAGTTGCCAGTGGCACCATGTTATACTGTGAGCTAGTTTTATTTCCCTTTTTCCTAGTTGATCTTTTCTAAAGAGATTATAAACAACTTAATCATCATTCCTGTCATGTGTCATCTTATTAGGTTTCATTAATATCAGCTAGTTCAAATGCATGTTTCTAAACAAGCAATTTCTATTCCTTGCGTTTATTACCTGGGCTCTTTAATCTTGATATATAATCAATTTATGAATTTCTGCACAGCACAGTCTTTGTCTCTGTTATATGTTGCCAACACAAAGATTATGTATGATCTGAGGTTTTGTTGGTCCCTTCTTTCATACATTTTTGCTGTTAACTGATTCCCCTGCTTACAACTCCAGCCAGCCTGATTTTCCACAGAGGAAGAGCTCTTCCAAACTGTACAGCTTTTCTGGTGTCCTAAAAACCCAAATTCTTTAACTTATGCCTCTTACCTAAGCAACATTTTCACTTTCAGGTCCTTGTGTCTTCTGATTTCCTTCATTTATCTCCAAGAGGATAACTTGGATGTTCTTCTCCTTCAACTCCTTTTTGAGTAGCATTTTAATGAAGCTTCATGGTTGTCTTTTGAATTCGTGATCTTATCAGAGTCATCTTTTGGGATGTGACTCTCTGTGGCAGTTCATCACTCTGTTGCCAGGCGATCCCTTGGACAATGTTTTTCCTCCTCTTCTCCACAACAATGGGAGTTGATCTCCCTCCCTGATTCCATCTTTTTCTGTTTCTTTCTGGTATCTAGTGAGAGGATGCTTTCTGAATTTCACCGTCTCAGTACACTAAATTTCTTATGCTTGTATCATGGAAATAATAAAGACTGGGTACCATATTTACTTATCAAAGATAATCATCAGCTGAAGAACTTCTAAAGCAAAATCCTTCCCCAAAGAAAAAAATCTTTTTGCTTGCTATAGCTCTAGTTCCTGCAATTGGTGTCTCATATCCCAGCTAAACCTGAACCAAACTGCCACAGTTTGCAAATAAATACAAAACCAAACACTCTGAACATCTACATCTCTTACAGAAATAAAACCCCACTGACACAGGGATACTTATCTGTGCAATGCTGGGGAGTTGTTCTGCATTGAAGATCTATTCCTCTGAGAAGCTGACATGCCCCTTGGAAAACAGTAACAAAAATCAAGTGTAAGTGGACTGTAAATTCAGGTATCATGGGCAGAATCTTTCATCAAAACATGATCAGGGTATTTCTTCTAGAAAGGATGGTAATCTTTGCTTGGCCAGGTTAAATGATGTTGCAGCATGCCTATAGTCTCTCCTGAGTGCTTCAACTCAGCAAGAAAAAGTCACATTGTAGAAGTAAATATGGCTGCTCTTGAAAACACTCCTAAAAATTATTTTAAGCCTCAGGATGTAGTCATATTAGGATGCTTTTGGTCCAAATTTTGGAGTTAAATTCCAGCTTTGCTGAAGTCAGTGCTTTTACTTCCATTGACTTAAACAATGGAAGTAAATGAAAAAATGTTTTTTTCCAATACACATTTCTTCAGAGTAGATTCTGCTGCTGCTGCTTCCTGCTTTCTCATAATAACTAAAGTAAATCAAGTCATTGCACTGAAGTCGTCAGAGTTATGCTCCTAGAAGGAGAACAGCAGGCTCTAGCATTTTGCTGTGGGTCCTTCAGTGCATTAAGTTTATGTAGTTATTACTCATTTGGCGGCTCCTTACCAAGATATTTTCTCAACTAGTTGGAGAATTTCAATCGGACGTGACAAATGGGAAGAGGTTAAAAAAAATGTTTCTGCAAGCTGTGTGACATTTGGTGTCTGCCAGAGGAGGGAAAAACAAACTAAACTCCCAGTGAAAGATGGGTTGAACTCAGCTCCCTACCTATTTGGAGCGGCCACAACCTGCGGCCTTTCCGCCTGCACAGTGGCTTGCTTGGAGGTCACTTGCATAATCATGCAGGTGGCGAGGGGTTTGCTGGGGACAGGCAGCAGGGCGGGAAACACACTTTTCCTTTACAAGGAAGAGCGTTTTTCACCATGAGGGTGGTCAACACTGAAACAGGGCACCCAGAGAGGTTATGAAATCTCCGTCCTTGGAGATATTCAAAACTCAACTGGGCAAGTCCTGAGCAGCCTGCTCTAACTGGACTGACTTTGAGCAGGAGGTTGGACCAGGTACCCCCAGAGGTCCTGTCCAAACTGAACGACTCTGAAATTGGGCTTCATATATTTTGATTCTCATGGAATAGGTTAGTTTTCAGATACAGTGGACCTTGGGGTTGTGATACAATCTTGCACAGATTCAGCTCAGCTTCGCAGCCCTATAGGTATAAGCACCCTCTTCTTGTGGGAATAACTTTGTAGTCTTTAGGAGCTACATATGTAAGAAAGGAAAAGCCATTTAGGCAGGTACTGTGAAACTGCTCAGGAATCAACAGAAATAGCTGCCTTTCAAATCTAAAAGGAACTTTTTTAAGAATAAAAGCGTAGTCCTTTTTTCCTTATTCAAAAAAAGAACAACCACCACCTTCCTATTTTGACTCTATGTGTGGGCTGTGATTTTCTGATGAATTGAGTCAGAGAGTTTTCGACTAACACTGCACAATTATGGAACACAAACACTGTTAATAATGTGAATGTGGAGACTCTCAAGACAACAACGTTCTTGAACGGACACTATCCTTTTTAGCTCAGGAACAGAAATGGAGCCAATGGGGAGCAGGACACATCCCAGTCACTTCTGAGAAAACCTTTCAAGTCATTTGCTTCTCTATGTTTTGTTACTTTCCATCTCCTGGCTCTGAGTTGTTATTGTTGTTTTTAATAGATAATACCAGCTTCAACGTTTGGAGGAACTGTTMCTTTTCTGCCACTGTTGCCCTTTTTCTTTTCTTCCTTTAGCAAATGTTGATTTCCTGCAAGTTAAAAGGAGCTGGTTTAACAAAGCATGCACTGGATTCAGGAGTGCAGGGGGGCTTACTCGTGCTACTACTGCTCCAGGGTCTTGAGCTTGACTATTGGTGGAAGGATCTGCTTCTGCTTTTACAATAGTTTGCGTTTTCCCGCAGTTTGGTAGTTGCCTCCCCTTCCAGGAGAACAGCCAGCTGCACCGGGTGCCCCTCCAGTCTACTCAGCCTTGGCAGCTTGGCTGAAACAAAATTATGCTTTAGATTAAAATCTATATACTAAAAGTTCTTATACTTTCATTATAAGGGATAGCATATGCTCAGTAGCAGATGAATTAAGTGATTAAGAAACTCTCCACTTTTAACATAGACATCCCAGTATTTTCAAGTTTATTGTAGTTTTGGAGAGTGCTTACTCATTGCAGCTATAATGTAACAAGCTGGACTAATGTTTAGTGCAACACCCTGCAGCAAAACGAAAGACAGTTGATGGAGTATTTTCATCATAGTTTGCTGAGTAGATTGTCTATGTTTTTATGATTTATTACTTCCTTGTTAATGCTTTCTTAGGTGTTTGGAGAAACAGTGAATCGATTCAAGAGTTTCCAGAACAGGGACTGCTAATTGTTTGAGTTGTGTTTACTGCTAGAGAGCTCCAGTTTTGACAAGTCTCTTGACCGTATGTTAATACATATGATTAATTATTGTTATGGGCATCCAGTGAACTGGATAGGTAACACTTCAGCACTATTATTTCTTTCTGAAAAAGCAATAAACATAATTATATATTGGCTGTATTGCCAGGATTGCAGGTGGGAAAAAAAGGTGCTCTTGAAGATGTTTTGGTGAAGTGTTGTTCCTCATCGCACCCGGCACAGAAACCAAAGGGCACCAGTTGAAAGGATGAGGAAGCAGGTTCAAAACAAGCAGCCGAAGAGCTGCAGCGTACGGCTCGCCAGTGAGCAGCCGGTGTCACTGTCAGAGAGCCGCAGAGAGAGCGCAACCCCACAGACAGGACGCAGGCAGGCCGGTGCTTATCTGAATGCCAAAGCTTCATGCAGTTTTGGAAACAGACCAGAGAAATTCCCAAAAGAAGCATTCCCTGTGGTTTATGACTGGCACAGACGCCTTGGCCAGCATGGGGAGTCCCTGGACCCTGTGGACCGGAGGCTGGGGCCGTCGCAGGGTGACCGTGAGGCACCCGGGGAGCTGAGCCCTGCTGCAGGATCCCTGCGGTAGTGCGTCGCGTGGATGCAGCAACACCCTGTCTATCTTAAATGAGGACAAGTGCCATCTGAGAAGGTTAACAAGCACTCTTCAGTGATTGCAAAAGAAGTAATTTGGCCTTTTCAACTACTCGCTAACTTTGAGAGGAAGCACGTGACGTGAAAGAGGGTTATTTAGCTCCATAATGCCATTGTCACAAAACATTACACATGATCTTGCTCCTGTCCTGCCGCTGGCTGCTTTCTCTCAGAGTCACTGGATCCTGGGCACATTTCATGGAGATGGTACCTCCAGCAAAGCAGCTGGAAATAACCCACAGAGCAACCCTGGCTCTTCTCAGAAGTAAGTGGTGCCTGATGTAAATTCTGACATTTCAAATGAATGAAATGAAGAAATACAATAATACTTAAGTGATTGTGCTCAATACACCTAGTGTCATTAAAATAAATATGTATTCTTTCAAGAAACCCAAACACGGGGAAAATTGCACGGTGGTGTGACAGCCGGGGTAACTTCACCAGTGAATGCAGGATGTCACAGTGACRGGAACACAGGCGGCGCAGCCCACGGCAGGAACAGGCGCATGAGCCAGGCGCTGCGGCCACATGGAGATGCTGGCTGGGTCCGGGGACGACTGGCATGGGGCTGGCACTAGGTGGCGGGTTGCCCACCCTGGGACTGCGCGCTTGTCTGGGAGAGCCAGAGGCCTTGCGCCAGCATCGTTCCCTTTTGGACCACATCACTGGCAAAAATTAATTTTCCTTGAGGTTGTACTTCATTTTCTTTGCTTATAAGGAAGGGGGAAGGCTTCATGTCATTCCCCAGAGAGACTAGAGAAGTGCTCTGCGGTTGCTGTTGAAGAGAAAGATTTTAATAAAGCTGTTATTGATGCTTTCTGCATGCAACTGCGACATTGGGCAGCGCGCAGGGCTTAATTTGGCCACGGGGTGATGCCAGGAGAGCTCTGCCAGGGATGAACCTTTGGTCCAACCTGCCAGGCCTCCTCGCTGTTGGGCAGCAAATGGGCGTTTGGCCTCCACCACGTTCCCTGCAGTTGTGTCTGTGGCAGGGCTGTGCTTGTGCGAGTCCCCACGCGAGCAGCACAATGTGGCTGAGACCAAACATGCGAAGCAGAATAGGCAGTGACAAAAGAAAAACAATTGGCAGCCAACACACGTCCTGGCTAAGCAGCTCTTGTTTCATTTTAAAATATCAGGTAACAGATGCAATCGGAATGGCTGTGCTAGACAAGAGTCTTATAAAACAGTAAAAACAATATAAATGCGGTTTTAATTGCCCACTCCATTTAAATTGCTTTATCCCGTGCAAATTCATTATTTCTGGAAAATTTGGCCCAAGCTGTTATAGTAGGTGGTAAAGTTTGCAAAAGTCTATGAAATTTTAGATTGTAGCAGCGGCAGCCTGCTGGGGGAGGTTATTGCACAGTGTAGGTTAGAGTATTGCTGTTTACGCGGATTCTTCAGTCAGCATGTTGGAGGCAAGGCGCAACACCAGGCATCTGGAAGGAGAAGCGCCACTGCAACCAAACAGGGACTTTTTTGTGTTCCTTGTGTCTGCAGGTGGAGAAATGGTGCCACTGACCTGGAATAGAAATGGAAACCAGCCAGGCAGCCACCAGGGTCAAGCTCTGCGTTTCCCATGAGCCGGGGCTGGGCTGGCAGCGTGGCAGGGAGGATCTGGGTGCTGGCTGGTCGCAAGGTGCTTTAATGGTACCTTTGCCTCTGCCAAGGCTTTGCTGGGTGTCATGGCCAGGCTGGTGGAGCAGCGCCTTCCTCCTTCTGTTTCTGCTGTTTAATGCCACCATAAGCCACTGCAGCGTGTTTAAACCAGCCAGCATTTTCCCATCTGGCCTTCCCCAAGCTGCTCATAGTAGCCACAAAGCAGAAGGCATTAAAAGAAAATGTAATGAGAGTGAGTGCAATGGCAAACCTGTCCGTGTCACTGTTTCCTACCTGTGTCCTCCACACAAGGCCCATGATTAGCCAGGCCCGTAACAGCATTACACAGCGGTGCTCGCACAGCACAAGCGGGGGAGAAGCGGACACATTACTTTGCTCGATCTCAGCAAGCCAACGACTGTTTCTCCAGTGACATATTGGAAGCAATTTATCAGCTAACCAGGCCTGGATTACACCGAATCAGCGCACATGGTACGAGCATGAGGGCATGTTACTCACTGGCCCAGTGACGGACAGTGAGGTTAATTGCTGTGCTCAGTTTTAGCCCATCATACTCGAAAGGGAGGAATGCGCTTCACTGTGTGTGGGGGGAAAAAAGCCAAATAGTTTCTGGAAAGAAAAGCATATTCCTTTAATCTGTTTGAAAGCTTTGGGTACATCAAAGTACTGGCAAGGAGAGATAGTGCTGATATAATTGGTGTGGACACTTGCAAAGGTTTCGATGAAGACCTTTGTGAAAGAGCTGTTCTTGGGAGGCYGAGCAGGTCACAGGTTACACACTAGCTGTGAAACAGAAAGCAAAAAGCAGGATGAGAAATGGTCCAACTTTGCACAACTATCAGTACCCTCCTGCTCAGCAACGTGCCCTGGGTCCAGCGCTGTTCAATGCACGCAGCCGAGGAGGCAACCCTGGATTCAAAAATCAAGACCAAAGAGAGGAGAATTGTGAAGGGGCTGCCAAAGCCAGGTGACTGGGTCAAGGCTGGGACGAAGGGACTATTCCCATGTGGACACGTCCCCAGCAGGGCACCGTGGGGTGATGGACATGATGCTCCTGACACAGATGGAAGTGGAGATCAGCTGTCGCCTCCCAAAGGTAAAAACTCAGCCGGGCCCACAGGCAGCTCAGCCCAGTCCTCCACTGAGTATTTCAGATATTTGTTATAATAACACGAAAAACTCCTACACAAATGAACAGAATGGGATAAAGATCAGGAGAGAAAGACGCAGAGAACGGTAGCCAAATGGTTTGATGTTAAGGAGCAAGGCAGTCCTCTTCAGGAATCACTTGTTCTCACTAACTCCCAATGGATATGTCAAAGAGAGAGGGAGGACGTGTTTCTGAGATGGGAAAGTAAAGAGTTAGAATTAGAGTATGGCTAGGCTTAAATTATTTTAATTTCTAGGGGAAGTGAGTAGAAAGTGACGCAACGGTAGTATAAAAAACAACAAATGGCACAAAGAAGGTACATACGAGTACTCCTGTTTACACTTTTCACATAAAAAGAGAACAAAGGGATAGTCAATAAAACCGAATGGCTGCGAACTGCCCTGGCTAAGCGAAATACTGTTGTTCTCATGTGCTGTGTGTAATTAGCCAGGGAACTCAGGGTACCAAAATATCTCTAACCTCAGCTGCAGAGAGAGTTTCAAGAAAGGGACAGTAATGCACCTGAAAGAAACCAATATCTACAGTTATATTTGCTATATATTAGGTACATTAGCAGGAAGCAATAATATGGTTGTTAGGAGAGAAAAATTCTCATGCAAATGTGAATAAATGGGAATGGGGCAAAAATCCCTCCTGGCTGGTTATTCCAGAAATCGCCTTCTTGGGAATTCCTTGCTCCTTCCTCTGAAGCTTTTATAGCGGCTATTGGCAGCAAGCAGAGCCCGCAGAAGCCAAATGCCTTTTTCTTACCCCCCACCTCATCCCCTGCCTTGCTCTGGCTGCCTCCTGTGGCAACGCAGCTCCTTGCCCAGCTCTTGGCCAAGGGACATTTCCCATCCTCATCCATATGTGACTGAGAGAAGTAAAAATAATCCTGTCTTTCTCCATTGACATGCAGTGATGTCTCCCCTATTCCTCATTGAAAGGAACAGAAATTAATCTTGGAAACACTTCTGCCTGGCTCTGGGAAAGCAGTTACTCCCGGCGCACATCAGTGCACCTTGGGGAGTGCTGCTACCTGGGTAAATATCAGTGAAGGTCAGCAGTGGGGAGGTGGGGTGGGAAATCACTTGACAGATCAGTCCTGAATTTAAATAAAGCCCACAATTGCAAAACTGCATTTGTGGAAACCTTCCTTTTTTTGTCCTTGCTAATCTGAGGTAGATCAGATTTGGGGCAAAACCCCCCAGCCCTTGACTGTGCCCACAYAGTTGAAATAAAAATAATAGTCACCTCGTCCTAACCACCCCCCCCGAGAAGTCTGTGTCCTTGCAGGTTCATAACCCCAGATGTAAACCACCCTTCCCCAGCACTGCTGCCCGCTCCCAAAGGCAGGGATCTCCCGGTCGCCCCAGTCCCCAACTGTCTCGCAGCACCATTGCGGTGCCTGTGAAACTCCTCGCGAGGCCTGAAGTCAGCAGAGGGTCAGGAGTGTCCTGCCCATGCAGCATCCGGTGGGGACGTGCACTGGGCAGCCAGCAGTGCTCCCTGAGGAGCGCCGTGGCCGGCACCTGCGCCCGGGGGGTGATGTGCAGGGGTTTTCACATGGGACATCCTGCTAGAATTGAATGTACGAGGCAGCCATAAAGAGAACATCTCTTTTGTTGGTTTTTTTTTAAGACTTTATTTGTCTAACATGCTTGACCAAAAATTACAACAACAATCAAGTTATGCCAAAATGATTAAATAACCTTTAAGCTTTCATACCTCAAGTACTTTAAATGATATTTTGAAGTAACAGCTGCTTTCATATCTTTTTTTTCACATAAAAATACACAGTATTTTGAAGATACCTTAGGAAAAATTATTTTTAAGAGAATAGTTTATGGTTGACATAGAAATTTTGTCGAGGCTAATAAAAGGACCTCTTTCCCTCACTTTAACATTTTAGTACCTTAAGTGCCATGAATGAATGTAAACATTTCAGACTTCTTTAATATACAGCCAATTTCCTGCCACATTTGTTTCAAAATGCTTGAATTGTGACTCGCTAAGACACTTTTATTCTAACTATGTGCTATTGTTCATCTTTCCAGTGATGGCAGACGTTCATATTAAACTATGAATTTCAGTTCTTGCTGATTTAGGAACTGATCTTGCCATTTCTACACCAGTAGTTCTTGCAAAGTAGCCCCACCTGAATTCGCAGCAGGCTGTTCATGCACATGTGAGCGATTCACCTAAAAAACAGTTGCAGAATGAGGCCTATTGTTTTGCTTTTTGTTTCAGGAAAAAGCAGCAAATTTGTTTAGCTCCCAAGTCACCAACCAGCCTACGAGAAAGGACAGATTTGTGGCTTGTCATGTTTTCTGATATTAGTGGGTCCGTAGCATGAATTGGTTATGGGGTCAAATTTCCCTGCTTCCAACAGCAGCTGGAAGAAGAGCTGTTGCATGTGGGAGGCGTGGGAAATGTAATGTTTCTGCCTACCTTGCTCAGATTTGAGGTTGCTAGTCTGGTTTTGAGAAACAGGTGTTTTAAATTGTATGTGCATATAATGTACACGCAGCTGCTACACAAAGCTCACATTTATATCCATATATCAGGCAAAAAGTAACATACACAATTGTCCAGTCTGTGTGTGCAAATATGGGCTATGCGCATACCTGCAAACAACCCTGTATTGGTAGCGCAATGATTTGCCTAATGTGTGGGAAGGAGATTAATATATAGATGCAGTCAGCCCCCCAATTCAGAATGTCCGCAGTCAGGATACAGCAGTTAAATAATCTCCGTTAAGGCAAAAGGCTCTTTTTGATTTCTTTGAAATTGGAGAAGTTTGATAGCTCAAGGCAGAGACCCATTTCCTATAGGGCATGTTTGAAGCACATTATATTGTGGGGGTTTTTAGTCAGGTCTAGAGCTACCACCCAGGGCTGGACTGAAATCCCAGCACATTCAACACCTCCGTTAACCTGCCGAAGAGCTGCATGGGCAATACTCGTGTCGCGGTCCCAGCCRGCTCCTGCAACGTCCCTGACTTTGCCCAGTTGCGTCACATTCAACGTGCCAGGTAGAGTTCAGCTTGGCCGCTCAGTTAGTCCTTGGCCTCTCTCGGCGGTGTCTGCTGGCGGGCGAAGAGCAGCAGCAGGTTTTGGGAGGTGAGCCCCGCTCTGTGCCCATCGGCGTGTCCTCGTCATTCATTGCACTTATGCTACTACACAGCTCTGCAAAGAGAGATGCCCAAACGCCACCTTGGAATGCCCCCCGTGAAGTACGTAAAGCTTCCCCGAGGATGAAATTCTCACAGTGACATTTGATCACCTCCGACTGGGGCCACATTCAAACCAGTAATCTCATCATTGGCTGCAAGTCCCATTAACAGGTTTTAAACAAAAAGTCCCACTGGGTTTTATTTAAAATACCACTACTGAAAATCATTGGTTTTTTTTTTTTTTTTTTGCTTTTTACATACAATCACACATTGCCTTACCATATGAAAACACAATTATGCTTTTTTTTTTTTTTTTAAGGGAAATGTCATCCTTTTTCACAGGCGAGGCCAGGTTACAAATTCCTGAGTTTATACTGCACTTAACACAGTCTCCCTTCTTGAATGCTGAGCTGTTTACAGCATGCCGGCAATATGTACCATTTCCCTTACCATCTGTAATGCCAGATGTAGTAAAACTTCATTTCAGTACAGTGAATTAGGGCCTCTATTGCATTGGTTTTGAAAAGATGCGAAGACGTAGACCTGGAGGACTTGGAATAATAGCTTTCCTCCTGTGACTGGTCATTCGCATTCCATCTTTTACATTTGCCATGTTAATTAAGGGAAAACATCTTCACCACCACTTTTCTTTTACCAAGAGCTCACTGGGAAACATCTGAAATGAGGAAATCCTAGTCTAAACACTTATGTTTAAACTGCAAACTTTCTTAAAGAAACACTCCTTTGAAAGATATTGTTCTTTTAATAAGTCCAATATAATGTATGGTATATACAAAGGTCCCCACTTGATATATATATATATATATGTGTGTGTGTGTCGAATGCATTCACTTTTCTGTGTTCACAGATATTTTAATGGTGAAATGTTAAAGTCTTTATCTGCTTCCGGCAGATAATGGCACCAAAATGTCTTTGTTCCTCATCCGTTTTTGTCACTCAAAGTTATCTCTGAAGAACTAACAGGGAAAAAAGAAGAAGGTTTTGCTTTTTTGTTGAATAGTTCCCTATTGAGATTCTCAGCCAGCAATATAAAGTTGCTAATATGTGGAGCATGACATTAAACCCTTATAATAATCATGTGTTCCTTGGCGTAGGTAAATCAATAACTATAGGTGGGTTCAGAGGCTGGTAATTCACAGTGCACACAGATGCATTCACATAGGTAGTAGTTCCATCAGCCATTACGCCATAACCTACAAAGAAGAAAAGCTCTGGTTACTCTTATTATTCACTTTTATCACACAGCGATGATGAGCAGGACTCAGGAGTGCCACATTCATTACTCAGAAGAGTTTAAAAAATTCTGCCCATGCACAAAGTGATGTTTTCCTGGACTAGTAACATCTTTGTCCCAGAGCAGAACTTTTTGCAGCCTTTTAAATTCTGTAAGAAAAACAAAATTGACTCTCAACAGCTAGTGGCTATAACCCCCAGCAGTCTCCTCCCCCAGCCTCCTTAGAAATATTGATAGTTTTCTTTGAAAAGCTTTTTTTTTCTTAACTTTGTCATTTTTGGAGGGGATGGGAAGATAGAGCTTAGACAATTTCAGCACTGAACAAAACCTTATTTCCGATCATTTATGCTTGCAGTCATTAATACACCAAACTTTGGGCAACCATCATTTTCCACCATTGATTTCTGTCCGATGTACTTTTTTAAAGCAACCCATGAAGAAAAAGGATTGCATGACTAAGGAGTGTGTGTGCATGTTTACCGGATGGGATTTGTCTGTGTGGGAACCTCTTCTTACCACACACTTTTGAACTTGTTGACCAATTTCAATCAAATTTGATGGACACTAAAATGCCTGCCCAGGTAGGGAAGAAGGACTTTCTTAATGCATTCTCTGAAGGACATGGTGAATTCACACCCTGAGACGCCATAACATTTCTACAGGAGAAAACACCTTCTAAATGTCTCAGCTGTGGAGAAGAAGCTTTCATCGCCTCTCCTGTCTGACTAGACACCCAAGTCAAAGAATTCCAGAGAGAAATCTGCAGGAAATCAAACTTTGTCAGTTCTAATGCTTGTAGAAATACAGCAAAACACTGTTTCAGAAGGTGAAGAAAAATCCCTTCAACTGCCCCAGCATTATAGAGAAGTGGACACACTCTCTCCATTGCCAAAAAATTTTACATGAAAGACTAGGAAAAAAACATCGGCTTGATTACAATAAAACTAAAAGCTTAATATTGGAAACTTGCATGGAAATAAATGCATATACGATCAATATGACGAAATGCATTCACAATCATAAATATATGACTTTGGGGAAATTACCTAGTAGAAAGCTTTTGTAACAAGGTTTAATTCCACCATTAATGAAGTTAATGGTGAAATGTATTAATTGCTACAAACATACACTGAGTTATAAAGCTATTCATATCCCAGGTACCTAGGATCCTATAGGTTTTCTGAGTGCAATTTCATGTCTTATAGAAGCATTGCTAGTTGCAGATTTTACAAACAAAGAAACAGTAGCCAAATTCCTTTCTTCTTTCCTTAAAATATCCTGAATAATGCAAGGCCTCCTGGACTCCCCGCGGAAAAAACACACAATAATTAGGGACTGGGGAGGGAAGAGAACTCTGTCAGGTTCCTGTCACAGACATGTCTTAAAATCGCTTGCTGCTTGCCACAGAACGATTGTTCTGTGCAAAATGCAACCCGCACCAAGGATGGCTAGCATTGCTGCTGGGACTTCGCTCGCCTCAGCTACGCATTTGTAGAGAACAAAATCGGCTTGCTAATACACTGTCTTAGCTGGAAGATTCATGAATGCTACAGTTTTCACTCTTCCCCAAGTGCCAGAAGAGAGTTTCCTTTGCCATGACCTCAGGCAAGTGCTGGCTAACGCAGAATCGTAGCTGGAGCCCTGCTGTGCTGCTTGTCACCTCCACGGGGGGACCGGCAGTGAGTCCAGGCGTAGAGGTGCTTTTTTGGCAGAGACAGCAGTGAAGAGGGGGAATAGGGACGAAACATCCCTTCTACGCAGCTCTTCCTCCTGTATGTTTAGCAAATGACTGCTGCAGATGTAGCTCTGCTCAGTCAGGGGAAGAACTCATCTGTTCATATCCTGCATTCCCACTACAAAGAGCAGCTTCGTTTACACAGGCGGTCTGCAATGGGAATTCTCCTCTGCAGAGATTTAGCGTCCCACTGCAAAACAGGCTATGCACTTCCCAATTTGTTTTCTCTAAATTATGATAGTTTACAAGAAGAGTACCTTGTTTCTGAGCTCTCATACCTACCGTGCCAACTGCATTAATTCAGACCATTTACCATTCTGTGGAGGCGCCATTCTCTTCTCTTGGGAGCCAAAGCTGGGCTTGGTCTTAGCAGATGGGATTTTGTTTACCTGCCTGAAGCTTCATGGCTTACTAACTGTTTGCTTAGACCCCCTGAAACTCACCTGGCCTACGATTTCTGACAGGACAATGAATCTGAACTGTATTTGTGTACAGATCCTCAAAGATTGCTGTCACAGCAAGGGGATAGGAAAAAGTACTGTCTATGCATTGTTTGTTTTCTCTGTGCTTTTAACAGCACTTTGGACATTACCTAGGCATTAACAGGTCACAGCAGATAAGACACATGAGGAGAATGGACTTAATCCCTGCCTTATAAAATAATGATCGGAATGTCCTCCTCCATCAGTTTTACGCTGGCACACCTCTAACCAGTGTCACTCCTAACCTAGCAGGGTAAAAGTGCCAAGCAGCAAGTCTGAGTGGGATTTTTGGGGAAGGGTAATGGTTCTGCTCAAAACCAGAAGTATCTGAGTGCCAACTACTCCATTTTTTCCAGTTGTTCGTTTCTACACTGGTGAGAACCGCAGATATCCTAAATTGAAGGCTGGAGCAGTCCCAGAAGCAGCAAGCTGGCAGCTGTGGAGCACCTTTTCCTGCCAATAAGCTAACGTTGCCAAAAACTAAGCAGCTGATAATACATGCTTCTGTGCCAATGGGTACATTTCTGCACAGCCCAGTGGTTTCTTTTGGTACAGACACTGCTTGAAGACTTGCTGCCATTACATGTGCACCCCTAACAGGACAGACTCCTTCTCTGAGATGAACTCCTACTGTCATTGACTTCAGTGGAGCACGTTTGTCACCATTTACTGACTTATGTGATGGGAATTTATTTTTCCAGTTAAAAATCAGACAGGCAAGAGAACATTCTTGTTTTGTCTGGGTGCTAATTGTTTCCCCTGCCAAAGCAAATCAATACATGAATACATATATTGCACTTCTACACAAGTCAGTGGTAACATCCCTCTTGATTTTATCTTTGTACAGGCACTGATAGGGGGGCAGACAACCTTAATTGTCCAGTCTTGAAGATTAAGCCTTCGAAGCACCTCCCCACCCAAAGCACTTTTACCCATTTTACAAAAGCAGAAACTGAGACACGGAGAGCTTACCTGAGTTATCTCAAGTCACACAGAAATTCAGCAGAGGAAAACTGAATCCATCAGTTCTAATATTTAATCACTTTCTGTAACTACTGGACTTGTGTCCTTATTTTAAAATTCACAGTAATTCTCACTGTGAAGGAGCCATCACCCTATTTTATAGACATGGAAACTGAAAGAGAAACTGAGGTACAAATATTGAAATGTGGGTATCAGCAAATTTCATCTATATGTATATATGAAGCCAAATAAGTGATCTGAATTTCTGAGGGGCTTCAGTTCAGGTATTCAGGTCTGAAAATGCTGGTTCAAGCAGACAATTTCTGTGTTCATGGTTTTAAATACAGATATAGAGAAACATTTTCTAACCTTCATGGATATGTCCAAAAACATGAAGCCTTGGCTGTATTCGTCTCTGGACTGTGTTCAGCAGCTCAACACATCCTACCCGTTGCATTTTCTTAGGAACCCAGTCTAGAAAACCTTTAGAAAAGAAAGGAAAGCTTTAAAAGAAGCCAGGTTATCTGCAAAGCTTTACTGCTGTAGTATTCAAAAACATTTCTGAGGTTTAATGTCTCCCAGCTTCTCACAAGCAGTCACAGAAGAATTGATGGGGGAAAAAAACAGTGTTTTCCTTGGTCAGTAGAAGAGGAAGGAAAGAAAAATATTTGAAGAAAGACATAAGAGCTGATCCAAAAGAAAAGGACTATGATCATTCTTGCCAACTGTTTTTGSAAGGGGAAAAAAAAAATCACTGCAATTAAAGCACTTTTGCACTGCTGTTGGCAGCAAAGCTCAATGCTTCATCCGTCCTTCTTCCTTTAAGACACTAAAGAGTACAGAGCAGTACATCCAAAGTGAGTGTCTAAAGTCAGGCATCTAAATCAACATTTAGCTGTTTAAATCTAGTCCTAGATTCTAGTTCTAAAAATGAAGCACTTTGTCTTTAATCTTTGGATCTGGTGCTGCTAATATTCAAACTATATTGTTATCACATTGAATCTTCACATTAGTGGCACTCGGGTGAGGAAYGCATAGGGTGCCAAAAAACAGTATCCTCAGGTAGAACTGGTTTAAGGGCTCCGTGACATAGGAAACTACACTAGCCTAAATGTATGGACTTTAGCTAGCAACAGAAATTCAGTCCTTTTGCAGCAGATATGTTTGTAAGCGCTATATTTACTTGCACAAAGTTCTTATAAAAAATAATTTTTTAATGAAAACAGACAAAAATCTTCACCAACTTGCTTATATGTCTAACATCATGACTTCAGAGGGATGTTTACTGTCAACAAAAGCCTTGTGTTTCCTGGTGCTTCCTTCAACTAGTAGTATATTAGAAGGATGTTGTTGTATTAGAGAGTTTGGAATAACTAATCTTTTTTTTTTTCTTTCTATTGTTCTGCCATTTTTATCAATCTGGAAAAAAAGAAGATACAATTATTCTGTTTTTCCCTTCCTTATTTATGCTTGTACTACCACTGTATGCCTGCCATAGCTTTGTATCTCTGACTTAGATTGCTGTAATCGTGTGAATACTTGGTGCCTTTGACAAAATGGTGGCCAGCCAGAGAGGTACAGACTTTGGGCCTAGTTTTCCTACGTGTATTTTTGAGGCCATGTCGAGCACGGCTAAGGAGCCAACCGACTTAAGAAACCAGAACTACGATGTTCAAGCTCTTGCGAAACAGATGTACCTGAGCTTCACAGTAGATTCGTACATTGAGAGAGACCTCTTTAGATGCCAGTCTTTGAAAACTGGCTCAGTACATTGTGCGGGTTTATGAAAATCGTAAAAATTTGCCCGAGTGTCAGAGCTACTCAGAGAGCTAAGTCCGACTTTCAAAAACTATTTAGGAATGCAGTGTCCTAAGTGTCGATTAGAGGCAATTCTGATAACAGACTTAGACTCCCAATTCATTTGGACACTGATGAAGATGCCAGCTTGGCTCCTGAGGAGTTTGTGTTCAAAGAGAAAATGCAGCTAAATTCAGACAGGGGAGAGCAATGTTCAGCTCCGGAAATTGATTCTACTGGTCACTTTTGTCCTCCAAAGCAGTTCAAAATTCAGTGTATGAAATATTAGCTTTAAGATGTTAAAGTGAGCCCAGCAGCTCTTCCAGAATCCACTTCCTGCTTTTTTCAGAGTAAATGCATTAGAGCAAACTCCAGGTTTTGCTGCCTCAACGATTTGGAACAGTTAATTGTCAGAATGTCTGTGGTGAGCATAAAGGCAAAAGTATTTCCACTTCAAAAACTTTGCAAACAAAAATCCGTAAAATTAACTTCTCCATTAAATTAAGCATTATTTATGTTGAACATGTTTTTGTTTACATGCATTATCACCCTTCTGAAGCTTTCCCATATGTTTGCAGCTTATTATATACACCCGACTACACAAACTAAGAATAATTGATTACACCTAGCTAACAATTAGAGTTCATCTTAGGGTTTTTTTAATGTTTGGTTACTTGAAACAGGTTTCTGCAGCTGTCAGGAAAGTATAAATCTTTCTCATAGACAATCAAGCAGACAGCTACAAATGAAGACTTAAGGGTGAAATTAAATTAAAAAAAAACAAAGAAAAGGAAAGTCAACTTTTTGAAGAGAAATAAAAGAATCCTAAATGTAGATCTTAAGAAGTCAGGGAAAGGACTTTAAAAGTTATCCTACACACAAAAGAAACAAAAAAATGCTGATATAGAAATGAGCATTAGCATGGATTCCATAATCATGAGTACTACAGTTCATGAGCTATGAAAACATGGCATATCTTCATTAATAAACAGGTTCCCAATAAAATGGTCATTAATAGCTGTTTAATCTTTGTTTTCTCATCCTGTGTGAACCTCCTGCCCTGATTTCATCCCAAAGTACTACTCTAAAACAGAAAAAAAGTAAACAATTGTGGGTTGGATTTTTGTTACGCACCTAAGTGACTTAGAAACACAAATTCTACTAACTCTTAATGGTGTTTCTGCTTCTAAATCATGCAGATAATTTTAAATCTATCTAATAATGTAGTATTAATTGGGTTAGGAGGATGCGTGCTCTTTTGAAGTGGGGGAATGAGAAAAAAGCACAGAAAATGAATGATGGACAGAATTTAGGCAACCATGCTGGAGAAAAAGAGGAATTTGCAAGAGGGTTGATTGCTTTTCATGATCATTAAGAACAGCTCTAGTGATGCTGTCCAAGATCAGAACAACAGTAATCAGCTTTCTGGTTAAAATAATTGGCTGGGAGGGTCAAGGAGGCTCCCATCTCCCAAAACGTCTGTGGACAGCGCTACATAATAAGGAGGTCCTGTAAGTAGGCAAGAGTGCTAATTTCTTTTGAAGCATCATATATTTGTTGCTATGGGGGCCAGGGATACCACCAGCTGATGCCCCCAGGCAGAGTGTTCTCTGCTTCAGCCATCTATTAAAGCATCAATAAGAAAAAGACAAAGAAACAGGAACTTTTAAAAAAGAAAATCCTTGGAGGATGGTTTAAGCTTAAGAAAAAAAAAAGAACAAATACTGAGGAAGGGAGGGAGTTGGGGGGAATTCATGTTATCCAGTTATAGTGAGTGCAGATAGGAGGCTCCTCCTCAGAATTATCACAATTATTAAATTACTCCTTTATTATTAAATTTACTATTAAGTTTATTATTACAGCATGCCAGTTGGACTCCAGCTCTGCCTTGCTCTCTGGAGGCTCTGCTCCCCTGCGGTTCCTATAGGCTGCCTGGAGAGTCCTGCAGGCTCAATTAGCAAGGTGCATGATGCTGGCTGGTGTCAATCCTGCTCTCCACCTTCAAATGCTGCATTACAAACTCTAGGTATAGGGATATTCTTTGAATGAACTGAAGTTTGGATTTCTTTTACAGCTAATTGGCTGAAGCAGCTGCTTTTAAAAATGGGTTTAAAAGTACTGATATTTCTGCTAATGTTTTAAAAACATATGACGTAAACAAAACAATATCACAGATTCAGTGTTACCACTCAGGCCTTGTATCCTATAGGGATTAGCCTCAGTACTAATTATTCAGAGCTGACATCTGAAGGCCTAAACAATTCATTTCTGCCATCCGCTTTTATGATACAGGTCCATATTAAAATCAGTCTATGGCATAGAAATAGGTTAGGTGGAGTATCAAAACACTTGCCCTCATTGTGAGAAACCATGCTCACAAAGAAGCCCTTTCCCCCAGGATTAGTGAGCAGTGGAATGCAATCCTGTCTTTCTAAAGAAAAAAAAAACCACAAACATTTTAGATACTTTCTCCTCCAAATTTTGTAAGAGGAGAAGAAAGGGTGGAAGACAAGAGGATTTTAGCTTCAGGAAATTGAGGACTGAAGGGAATCTAAAGGTTTAAAGAAAGCAACTAGCCTTCCTCTTACACAAAGCACTCCTGCACAGTTAAGTACATGCTTAACATCCCTGTCCTGTTATTACATCACTGAGAGTTAAATGTATTTGCATTAAATTTAACTTGTTATATGTTAAATATGTTGGAAAATATGTTAACAGTCTTTATTGAATCATGGCAAACATTTCTCTGATTATTTTATTTCCATAACACAGACCAAATGACTATTATCTAGGAATATAAGAAATCTCTCCTGGCATGCTTTTTATCATCTATATTATTATTTGTAAGACACAAATGCAAGAGTGCTTCTTGTTGCTCTGTTAGTGTTGCCAGACTCCACTGAAGACAGGCAGTTCACCTGTGCCATCCAAAGCACAGGCAAACAATGGCAGCATTTGGGTTTGTGAGCCAGAAGATACATCATGTCAGCATGAGGAGGAAAAAGACAAACTCTGGTATTTGCTGGCAAGGGAACACTACTGCAAGTAAGAGAGCAAGCCAGTGGTAAAAAAAGTAGGTAGAAACCTTGGGCCTGATCCTGCATTTCTCTCCAAGCAGGCTTTAGGTCTACCGATTTCACCCATGGCAGAGGCACGGATAAGTTGGACCTTGCTTATTTATAAGGCTCATTAAGACTTAATTTATTAAGGCTTTATTTCTTAAGACTTAATTTAATTCCCTACCATTGAGCATAGGTAATGATGAAAGATAAAGCTGAGCTGCAGTCCTGGCGCTGCATGACTCGGTAGGGATGTTGCCCATGCCTTTTGCAGAGCCAGGGTTCCCCTCTGTCTACAGAGAGCCATCAGTTACTGTATAATCATTGGACATACACAGCTAACAGCACTAATATTTTCTTACCAAGAGGTGGTCCATGTGTAATAAGAATATCTATTCCATCTGGAATAAGGTTCCATTTCTCTAATAGTGCTTGGCCTCGTGGAAGATTAAAGCCCCAGCCATAAAACCAAGGTTGCCTGCCAAGAGAGGAGGAGAATGACTTCAGTGCTACTCCCATGTATTGGTTACCTAACTAAAATACAGAGATTGACTCCTTACTAGCACGGACTTTGGAGACACAAATGGCATTCCTTTTCTTATTTCTATACACAATAAAACTCTCTTTCCATACAGCCAGTGTTATTTAACATGTGTGGAAAATCAGTGCAGTTCTTACCAGTTAAGTAGGCAGCATACAGTAAAATATTCATAGTATTCCTCCAACTAGATGAGAAGCAACTATTACAAGACCTGGATAGCAAGATCTCCATGCATGGATCAGTGTGCTGGACTCCCATGGTATCTAGAAGAACACCTGTCTCAGATAGGTACATGTGGATACATGTTTCACATTATCTCACTTCACGTTTACCCCTGAGCCTACGACCCACTGGGCAAGGATAGACCCTGGCACGACAGATCCTGTTACAAAGCTGGCGACATCATCTGTGCTGTTTTGTTTTCCTAACTGGAAGCATCACATCACAACAAGAGTACCGCTTCTTTTCTTACACATAATTTTCCTATGTCCTCTCGTGTGTTGACTTGCTTTTAAATAAGACTTCACATATTCAAGATTTCTTATCAGACGGGCATTTACATTTTTTAAAACATATTTATGGAGCAGCTCATCATGTAACACTGCCAGTCAGAATATAATTTATCTGTATATTGCCATCCCATTGATTAAAAAACTATATTTCACAGCAATTACATCACAGTGGTAAATTATGTCTTGCTGACTATGCTCTAATTCTAGGTCATAAAATTGAGGGGTTAGTTTTAGGTTGGATTTTTTTTTTTACTTTTTTGACTGATGTGTTCTAGCCATATCCATATTTGGAGAACAACAAATAAGCTGCTGTGATTTAATAAGGTTTATGATAATTGCAGCCTTAGCATTTATAAATACATACACATCAACCAAAGTTCCCTTTGAGATGTTACTTTGTTGAAGAAAGCTTTACACTCCCTCTCTGCATCAAAAGGCAGAAAGAAAGAGTCCTTTTAAAGAAATTCTCTGAACTCCTCTTTACATCATGTATGGCAAAGACAAAAGAAAATGCCCATAAAGCTATTATTCATCCTCTTCCATTACTGATGCTTGACTAACATTTCAAAAATTAGCATGTCTGCAGTCTCCACGATGATATATTTCCCACTTCTTCTTTCGGGATGCTGCAAAGCACATGTTGACTGAAAACAGCTTAAAAAATACAGAGCTTGCTAAAATATAAAGGGATGTGGCTTACCCGAGGGAAGAAAAGAAAATTCTGGTAAAGCGAAAGGCAGAAGGGGGTTTTGCAGAATGTTTCCTTTCTTGTATGGACAACAAGAGCCTTAACTTTTCTCTATACAAGACCGAGGGGCTTCCTGCATCCAAGGCGCAGCGCTCCTCTCCTCGCTCTTCACCACGCCACGCCCTGGGCGARCAGGTGTCCCGGCAAACAGATGTGACACTTTGTCCATCTGCCTTTGGGACCGGGAATATATCTCAGCCTCCAGAAGCTGGGAACAGCGATGTGAAGAAGAGCCGCTAAAAGCAGCAGCAACAGAGTAGAAACTTCGTTCTGGGTCAGGCTGCTCAGAGCAGGGACTAGCTGGGCAGCCGACTGAGGAAGTGCCAGCCTCTCCTCAGCCCCCGCCTTCTGCAGACACCTGTACCTTTCCAGTGACCGTTTTTTGGTTACCTATTCACCTTACAGCAGGCTTTCCTCCCACGAAGCCTGGCACCCAGCTCGCAGGTATATGATGTCTCCCCTTTCTACTGCTGGGGTGATAGGGAACTCCTGGTCCATCTACTGGCTTATTTTGCAGCAAACTCCCTGCATAACACTGGCACGCAGAGCCAAACTGCAGCCTGTGGAGCTTGAGCAGAGTGGCTTTATGCTAAGCTCACCATTGACAGAATGGGAGTATTTTTACCTCACAGGAATGCTGTGAAAATAAATAAACCGAAGCCTGTGAGGCGCTCAGATACTGCAGAAGTGGGAAGCTTTATAAAAATATGCAGAGGTTCTCAGGCTTGCATACCAGACCTTAAATGCTAAGTATCTTCCTGCACCAAGATGAAAATATTAAACAATTTGGCAAATTGTATTCAGGCCTAGAGCAAGTTTTCCAGGAGCAAAACCTCACTGACGAAAAACATTTGAAAGGGCAAATAGGAGGCAAACAAAGTGTCAGTATGGTAAATCCCGCTTTAGCTTTTAAACCCACTGAAAGAGTCACCAAACCAAGTCCCCTGTTTGCAGCCGTCGCTGGCCCTGCCGGCCCGCACCCTGCAGCTGCGCCAGGCACCGCAGGGTGGCCCATGGCCACTCTGCTCTGCTCTCCCAGGAACAGATCAATATTTGCCAAAGAGAAAAAGGTTACAAATCTATAGAATCATTACTTTAAGAATACAGTGAAGTGTTTAGAAAKAGAAATAATCACGCCTGCCACAGGTCCTGTCAGAAGCCAGTTTAATCCCGTCGAAACCCGAATGACCAGGAATGGCCTCCACAGAGGGCAGAGTCCAGGCCAGCCGCCACGGTGCGGGGCCTGCCAGCGCCACTTTTGAAAAAGCCCGTTTTCCCTAATGAATAGGCATGATCTGCTTATTAAGACGAGAGGCGCCTTCCCCCTTCCTGGCCTGCCTGCCTGCCTGCCTGCCTGCCTGCCTTTGCGGTGGCAGGTCCTCTGTGCCCGAGCTAAGGGTCGCTAAGTTATGCACGCCAGAGCTGCTCTTTTGTAACGGGGAAAGGCTCCAGCTTGGGTGATTTGCCATTATGCTGTCTTTTGTGACAATCCGAAGATCGAAAGGAACGTCTGGAATATTTTTGGCAAAAATCTGAATGCCAAGAAACGCTTCGGTGGAAGATGTTAGTGGGCTTTACATGTAAGAAAAGAAAGGAAAACTGCACACTTCAGTGCCCCCTGCACAAAAGTAAAACCATCTTTAGAAGCCCACAGGGATTTTATAAATCCCCAAGTCCCTTCTTCTGCAACGTTATCGCAAAACAGCCATCGAAGTTTCTGAGCAGGGAAAAAAAAATCTTCTTTAATACCCACTAACAAGCCTGTGACCTGGATATCATGCAAAGACAACTTTGTCTAAAATTTCCATTTATTATGGAACTGGAAAATAAAGTTAAAGTCTTAACGCAAGCACAGAATTTTTGGATCCCTCTTTCAGTGCTTGCTCAGGAAAAAGTGTAATTTTTAAAATAAATTCTCAAGAATATGTCAAAATTTACAAAGAAAATACTGTAGTATATGTTTCATAAGAGAAAAATCTGCTATTCTCAAAAAAGATGCAAGGAAAATGTATTTGGCAATTAGGGACATACATCATGAACGTATTTCACCTCTGAAGTGAAGCGCTCATGTGTAGAAATGTACTTTGATTTAGGTTTTATCTTCTTAAAGTGAACAGTGTGAGTCTCTTGATATACTATTGAAATTCAACAGTATTATTATTATGATAAGAATAATGATTGTCTGCATATCAGGTTCTAGGGGAAAAACATATTGGAAGTGAATTTGTTTACAGCACAATTAACCTTATGTTAAAAACATATGAACAAGTTTTGCAGGTCAAATAATCTACCATTCAAAAAGGGCTGAATTATCAGAATTTGTGCTAGCAATCGGATGTTGCTTTATGTACTGAATTTCTATCTTTCTGTTCTAAAGTAACCATTGGAATAATTTTCTTACAGAATGATAGTTGCTATGACAACCATAGCAAATTTTCCTTTTCTGAAACAGATGTCTCATTTAGTTGAAAATTAGAATGTGAAAAACCCATGGGAAAAATTAATTCAAACTTTAACAGAACACTGACTACAATGTAATCTCTTATAGGTTAACCCCTTAACATCTTTCTGCACTCTTATAGTAACCTTCTCATAAATTCTAATTAAACCAGTTTAACCTCCTATAAATGACCTTCTTAGCTATCATTAGTGCTTTAGTTATCTTTGAAGGGAGCCTTTCTGCTACAATAATAACAGAAAAAGTCATACTAAAAAAAAGTGGTCACACATATTACTGCCTTAATTATTTATCCGCATTTTTTCTTTCATTCAGCCACTACTGGAAAGAGCTACCATGTAGTCCAAGCATTTCTTTGTCATTTAAATGGGGCATAACTTAGTTTTGCATGTGATTTACTGTAAAGGGCTGTGATGCACTACACAGTTTTGACCTGTAATTTATATGAAAATTGAAGGTTTTCAATTTTCAAACCACTGGTATACATCTCAATTTGCTCAGCAGATGTACAAAAGAGGACACAAAAAGGATACTTGACTAGGGAAACCTAACAATGTGCACAGATTTTTCTATTAGAAGCAACGAGAGAGTGAAATCTGATTCTTCGTTACTTTGATTCAAGCGTTTTAACCTAAAGAGCAGCTTCCTTCTTCTCTGTGCGCTCACTAGCTCGACATGAATCTCCTCAGTACTTGTTGGGCAGCTGCAAATGAAGAGCACAGGCAGCCAACGGGCAGTTAGAGACACATTCCCACCATGGCACTGCCCTTCGTGCCTGCAGGCTGTAAGGCACCCTAAGAGCTTCAGGACTGCAAATTTTCCTGTGGCAGCTTCATCTAGGTTGTCCAGTTGATTAAGACAAAACCTGCCACCAGTACGCACAAAAGTAATCTCATCAACTTCAAGGGATAACTCCCTTGTGTAGTCCAGTATCTGCAGAGTGCTATGGATAGGAAATGACTGTAGCATAGCCGTTAGCATATCAATGGGATTGGTGGGCAACATCTGGCAAACACCTTAATAGCAAAAAATGTATTACTAAAACACAATGTGCAGATCATCATATCTCCTCATTTCTGCAAAGTTTCCTACAGAAATCTTTTTTACAATTGAAAGGCATATTCTCTCACTACAATTTCCTTCCCTAAAAAATAAATTTAAAAGGCTCACAAGAACATGTATCTTGTTCCAGTCTTTTCTCCACAACAGTTGTCATTTTTGTCCTTTAAGAAAATAAGTAGATATTGACCAGTGATTGTACAGAAGCTCAGTAGGAAAAGAATGGACCAAATCAAATGCTCCCCTGCATTATAATTGTCCAGCTGCACTTATTCAGCATTAGAAGATTGGACTATGCATGCTGAAAGCCATAGTGGCAAAGGTAACCACTGAAGAGACATGCAGCACAGAAAAACAGTTAGAATCAGCCATGGTAATCACAGGTAAAGATGAATTCATACCCAGAGATGGAAAAGGTGAATTCCAACACATCCTAATTCCCAGCCCAAGAAATCTCATTGTTGGATATTTCAGTCTAATTTTCCTCTTCTTGATTTTATCTTATTACTCCTAGTTACAGTTCTATGAGCCACACTGAATACCTTCCTTGCTTGCTTGGTGTTCACATCCTTCAGGTGTTCGTATTTTTATACTCCCCGACACTGCATTAGTTGTATTTTAACCAATCTCTATAAGTGTCTTTTTTTAGCCTTTCCTCAGTAAGTAACTCTACACTGTTCATTGAGTATTTCTACTGCTCTACTGCTCTTTACTAATGCCACCCTCAGTTTTCTCTCCAAGTAAGGATTCATAAAAGCGCATGTTCTTTTTCTGGCATTGGTTGTTTCTACATCTAAAGTAGCTGTGAAATAACACTATTCTGTCTTTTTTCCTCACATTCAAGAGGATTGTCCTAAACAGGCAAGAGCCTGAACTAGCTATTAGGCCATTAGTGCGAAGAAGCACTCACAGGGCACTGTTTGTTTATAGGCTTTGAATTGGTGTTCATCGTCTTAGCATCTGAGCACTTCACCAGCATAACTGAGGTTTAAAGAACAACAGGGTTCAGAAGCTGGGAGGAGTATGAGGAGACATATGACTAACTTCCATGTGAGAGAAATGGCAAGACACAGGTGGTGTATTTTTTAGAGAAGACATATGAAAGAAGTGTACAGAAGACTTACATTACACAAAAAGAACCTTACATTCACTCATTCATAATATTGAAAGAGGGGGATTTTAATGAAATCCTCCTCACACTTAAAGCTAATAAATGCAAAATGCAAATGATAGTTAATCTCCTACATGATTATCCTCTGAAACTCATGGCACAAAGTGCAGCTCAGCAGGTCGGAAGCGGAAAGCAGAAGGGAGGGGAAGGTAGGTGCTAAGGCACTAAATGGCTTGTGCAGCCTTACTCAGGGAACCTGGAGCAAACAGCAAATTGAATTTAGATCCTCTATAGGTCTGTTAGCCACAACAATATTTCTCTTCCATGTGCAAGTTTGCTGTGTTCTTTTTTTTTTTTGCTTTACTTGCTCTGATCTGAGGTTGTCATTCTCGAAACTTTGAATCAAATTAAATTACTGTTTTCACAGAAGGAAAGGAGTGTAAAACCAGAATATGGCCCTTTGTCAGTAATTATTTCTTTTGCAATTCTAGTTACACATGAAATCATTCATCTTTTGTTTAGTAGAGGATTTCATACATCTCTGACTGGAAAGAAGAAAGTGAGCTGTGACTAATAGGAACTGATCATTTCTAAACATTAATGTTATAAAACAATGAAAAGTAAAATGAAATCTACTTTATCTTCATAACAAGAAAAAGGAAGATAACAGGTAAGAAGAAAAATTAATGAAAGACTGAATTTAAAACATGCCAACACCAAATGCAAATAGTTTATTTCATTCTGCTGGGAGCCAAATGATAATATCCCATCTGATATTTTTTAAAATAATAAAATAAAAAACATAAACAAACTTAAAAGCTGATTTGGAATAATTAGCCAAGAGGTTCAGTGTTGAGGGTATGTATGTAGAACTGTGCAAACTTTCAGCATGCTCTTACAGATTTAACACAGGGGCTAATGCAGGGGTTATCTCCTGATGTCTCAGGGTTTGTTCCCTCAGTCTCTCTGACTGTCAGTGTTAAAGATACAGGTACAGCCCAGTTACCAGGACTTGACTTCACGTGCTGATAACTGATAGTCACAGACAGAAGGAGGGTTGAGAAGGAGGAGTGGAACAGCACCTTGGCCCACAGTACAGTCACCACCTCATTTTAAAATGTAAAACTTCACATGCATGGGCCAATCAACGAGGAAAAATTACTCAAGGCTCATCTACACATGGCATCTTTACAGTTTTTCACCATCAAATGACCAGACAGGTAGAGAAACATGTTCTTCTTCCACACTGGTACATCTGGCTAGTTAGGGTTTCCCGTAATCCTCTAGGACTTTGCAGAAGTCTGGTAACCGAGGAGATGGAACATGCTTTCAAATGGAGATGCTACTCTTGTGATTTTTTTTATGATGCAGCACCTGGAAGGACTCTCCTAGACAAAACATAGCTAAAATATGTAGGATGTGCAATAGGTGCACTGAGAATCAATAAAAAAGGCCCTCACAGTAGCCACTTCTCAGTTTAGTAACACACCAGGTTTACATTCTTTTCTCAAAATACCAGGAGTAATTAGGCCATATGGACTAACTGTCTGCCAGTTTTTACTTTTTTTCTTTCTTTTTTTTTCTACTTTTTTTCGGAAAATTCAAAGCCATTTTGAGTTAGACAAGCATGAAAATGCTTCCAAAACTAATAATACARCACATGTATAGATGCATAAAGTATATTATTTCTAACATTTCAATTTAGCAACAGATGAACTTATTTCTTGTTAAAAAAGCACATACTGATACCTCATATGTCATGTTTCTACCTGAACTAAGCAACATCCAAGTAATCCTAAATTCCAAATTAATATTTTCCCGCAGTCCTAAATTCACCCTGCAATACAGTGGTGGAAACCAAATGCTGCAATATAACTTTCTATATCAAAAATATACAGCTTGAACAYCTGGGTGTTCATTCAGCCAGCTAGGAATTCTGAAATATCCTTAAAAAAAGAAAAACATATATTTATCTGATGTAAATTACCTAATGCTGTGAGCTTTGTTAGAAATTTGTGACAWTCACAGGTCTAGCCCTCTGTTTCATTATTGGTTCCAATTTATTCTACTGTCATACTGGTGAAGAAAATCCTCACATTAATTCACATTAAACAACAGTAATTTATTAAATAATATTAATTTATTTTACGACAACAAATCCAAAGGATGTCTTCTGATCTTAAACAGCACCATAACAAGGGCTAAAGTACTGTTTCTTCCCCCTAAAATCCCATCAGGGAAAAGAGAAAGAACTGAGATCCACTGTGTTGCACTTAGTTCCTGTGACGGTGTCTCTGTATGGTTCTTAGAGCATAATGTGAAGTTGCCATGTACTCGTCAAGGTAGTAGTGCACCTATTGTTTCAAAACCTACGGAAAATGCATATATACAAGCTAGTGTGAAGTAGGGAGGTTGATTCTCACCAGGTGTAAACGGTTCAAAAGCTGGTGGAGTGCTGCCAATTTACTCCAGCTGAGAATCAGCACTGCGTAGATCTGCTCCAAACTAGTTAGCTATTTGTGTTTCTCTTGGAATAGAGCCAAAGGGCTCATGGCAGTACCCAACTGTGTTTACATCTTTGAAACATCCTGCAATTGCTGCTGTCTGAGACTGCAGACCAGGCTACAGATAGAGCTGCAAGTCCTTTTGTTCACGCAAAAAAATAATAAAAAGGCTCCAAAACAACAAAAAAAAGCACTTTAAAATCAGCTCTGTCTCATAAAATTAAACTTTTAAGTGAATGTGAAAAATAAAGAGAAAACTGCTGTGGGGGATTGCTATTTCACTTGTGTGGTTTATGAACTGCAGGAAAGTGAAGCCAATTCCCTGTGGTGAGATTACAGGTCTCTTCTTCTATAGGTCTTAAATTAAAAACCAGCTGAAGCCAAAGTGAGCTAGTTTACTGGATCAGAAGATTCAATTATTTCTTCTAAGTAACTGAATCTGAACTACTTCATTCTAATAATATACTACTAATAATTACTGCCCAAGAAAGGACTTTTTCCCGCAAGCTAATTAAACTAAAGCAATATATTTTTCTACTACTCTCGAATTTAACTAAAGCTAGAAACATTTGCAACAAAACAAGCAAATGCAAATCCTCACTCATGTACAGAAATATAAAGCCACACATTATGTTTACTCATCACAAGGAACAGCACTTATCCAAAAATATTAGGTGAAATACTCATAACTTCTGATCTATATTACGCATACATGCACACATGCATACGTACACACATAGACAGTGAAAAGGCCTGCACTCTTGTACAGACACAGTGGAGGAACACGACTGCAAAATGGATGCAAAATATCTTTGCTTGGCTTCAGTAACTGTTTAAACTCACTCTGCAAGAGATCACTGTGAAATGTGCTGGAGAATTGATTCATATCCATCATACACCGCTGTGTGTGAGCATGCAGTATACAAAGGTGTTTAACTTACTGTTTTTTCTCTAATGTGACTGTTCTAGGATTGAATTGCTCTCCTCAGCTTTGGGAAATGCTGGGGAAAAACTTTATTTGAGAAAAATTATTTTCTGGAAAGTTCATTCACAAGAAAAGAAAAAAAAGGGGTATTTTAAACTGCTGTGATTAAAAAAAAAATTCTGGGGGGTATGGAAGGGTAAAATTCTCAGGAGCACATAATAACTGAAATTTATCACATTGGTCTGACTATAATGATATATATGGGCTATGACAGGTGCATTTTGGTCTACATTTTCATTCACTCACATACCTATTGCACAGTTTAATTAGTTGATAGCAACTATGTTCCTTTAACAAGACACAGAAAATTCACTTGCAGTCTGAGAAATTTTGATTTTTTTTATAAACCTTTTTGCTTTTTCAGCCCTGTTAATGATTCTTGCTACTTCATTTCAGTCACTTAATTTGTACTGCAGTGTTCATTAGAGACCTCTCTGGAATGCAGCAAGACCGCTCGCCTGAGCAATGACACCTGTGCACCTAGTGTCTACCGCGGGAGACTCAGATCTCCAGTATTTCCAACTCATGTTATGAAAACACTTTCCAGGAAGGGCTGATCACATGAAATGCACCCTTTTAAGCAATGTGCCATTAGTAAAAAAAGAAAAAAATGAGGAGAAAATCTGTCCAGTGACCTGTTTCCGCCTTTAAAATAGCCAGAATGCACCACAGGTCTCCCCTTTCTGCTATTGGAAAACCTTTTATACTTGAAGAGTTATTTGATACAATCCTCCCTGTGCCCCTCCCCTGCCTGGAACATCTGAATTTAATAGATCAAAATTATTTTGCAGGAAAAAACATTCTTATGATCTTCCATATGCTGCAAACTAAACTACAGTGTATTGTGGTTTTAAGTGTTTTTAGAAGCAGCACTTTCCAAAATGGAAAACAGTTTCTGATAAGTACAGAAGAGGAAATAAAAATATCACTCCAGCATTCCATTAAAATATAATTAAACCTGCATCTATGTGCCTCAGACTGTAATTAATATATTTTAACAGGATGATCAATTTTGCTTTTTTTCTTCTAAACATGTTGCTATTTCTTACACATCTGTCACATCTTACCTACCTTTTACTGAATGCCTGAAATAAAACAACTTCAGCATTCTAACTGTAATGATACAGCCACAGCAGGTTTAGACGTCAAGCTTTTCCCCCAAATTTCTGAAACATAAGATGTCTTAATTCTAAGTAACTAGTGAAGTCTATTATTCCTACTCATCATTTTCATTTTCTTCAAGAACCATGTCAGTCTAACTTACTCATTTATATTGCCAACCTCAAAGGCACTGATTAAGAAAGAGCTCCAAACAGCTCCTGACTTTCAAAATCAGGGAACATCCACTGTTCCAAAAACATATTTCTAAGCAACCAAAACACAGCGCTCTGTAATATTTCCACGTCCAGCATTTTGTAAAATCTTGCACCCACAGAACTAGACACAAAAAGCTACCTGTTCAAAAATCTACATAATCTAAGATTTACAAGAATTTTAAAGTAGTACTTTTTTGCTTTAGAAAACAGTACAGAAGTAAATGTGCTCTTTTTATTTGTATTTTTATCTCTTGATCAAGTGAGGGTGCAGAAAGGAGAGAACATAGGAGGATCAGCTATTTTACTTACAAAAATTTCTAGTATGGTTTTGTCCAATAACAAATTTTTGAGTCCCTATATATTTTSCTCATGTGCAGGACAGTGAATAGTTCTGGGGCAGATTTGAAAGGCACCATAAAGAACTAAGAATCAGAGTGGTCAATTTGAGACAGAAGAACAGCAATTATTTTCCATCAATTTTACAGGAGATGAAAGTTGCAATGTAACATCTTGCACTGCTCCTGCTCTATATATAAGCCGTGCTCCCAACCTGGGGGGTACATTTTGTTAAATGAAGACAATCTTTTATTTTAACACAGTTTCATTTTAATTGATGTTCACCTCAGTGACTGTGAAGATTTGTATAAGGTCTGAGAAAGTAAACATTAGATGATTCATCACTTGCAAAATGAAAGTGTGTCCCTCTCATGAAATGAACCTATAAATCTTTGTTACGTTATTTTACTGATGGAAACTGAGTTCAGTGAGGAATGAAAGAGACTATTATAGCTGTTCTTGGAAAGATGGAGGAGGAAAGCACTGAAACAGAGACTTTGGTTATAGGTGGGCTAGAGCAGATGTGAAATGAAAATAAGTCTGCCTCATTTTTTCCCTTTGCATGCTCTTTGAAACTATTGCAGTTACACATGGAAGTTACCATTCTTTCTATCCAAAGTGCATGTGTGCACACATACGCACAAACACACACACACACACACACACACACACACACACACACAAAGAGAGAGAAATTTTGAGAATGAGTAGAACAAAGTCACCTACTGGAAAACAAAAAACCAAAGCAGGAGAGAGTTACAAAGCTATGGCTAAAGCCCACTGATCACATTGGACTATACAGCTTGAGTAAAGACACTCAGCCGCATGTTGTAATAGTACAAACAGACACAGTGAATCAACAGTAGGGGAAATAGGTTGGAACAGAATTGCAGACCTAACACCAAAATGGGAGGAAGATTTGGAGAGTAAGCCCGCTACCAAGGTTGCTTTGGGCTAAACTGGAGGCTGATACTCACTACTGCAACCTACAGGTTGATTTACTCTTCACTGAGATGAACTCAGCCATCTTCTCCAACGTAACCAAAATGTAGCCAAGATCTGGATCTGTATGTAATGAACTTGTACAAAGAAATCAAGTGGAAAGGCCATATGTAACAATACACTTGTATCTACAGGAATAAAAGAAAATGCTCTTTTGAAAACAGTGCTCACTTCACAGCAGTAACATCTCATCTGCTATTTTTGGCATAAGCCCCCATCAGTCAACAAAACTACAAATGAAGATCTGGCCCACTGAATGTCCCTGACCCAGAATGCTAAGCTCAATAAAAACAGTACTTGAACAGGAAAAAACACTCTCCCCCAACCCCCCTATCCTTCTTTATTAGGTTCCCATTATCTGATCAAAAATGCTGTATCAGGCCTGTTGGCCCTCTTGAAAACATTTGAGGACCATATCTTATCAATGTTCCACTGGAGAGACGCAACAAAATAACTGAAGTCCAGTCTGGGTATCTGTCATTTCAGGACAAATGGTCACAAATGTCTTTCTAGGTTGAAATTAATCTTTGCCCTTCCATTCTCCCCGGGAAATAAAAATTTCTGAAGTTCCAGATGGCCGGTGACAAAAGGATGAAGGAGGAAATGTGAACAATACATAGACACTAGAAAACATGTAATGCTGCAAAAAGAAAAATGAGGTTCCATTTCACAGGAGTAGGTCCCTCTGAATAATCAAGGCCAAGCAAAAATCCACTCTCTAGATAATGAGGCTGCTGACAATCTCACCCTAAAGGGCTTTAAGCTATCCAGGCCAAAACACCATTCAGAATAATGAAATTGTCATATGTTTGGCAAGAGGGGCTTGATTGTCCCTTCCTCTTCCACAGTGTAGAAAATGAAAGAAGGTGCTAAAAGAGATAAAACTCTCTCCTGCCACCTTGTATGCCTGTGTGAGGAGGGAGACTTCTCCTACAGCCCTGTACAGTTGCTTAGAAGCATTATGGAGATTCTGTAGCTAGGAAGACGATGCCTTCCTCCTGCCCCTTCTTTCTTTCCTTTTGCCATGTCAAGTAAAAGGCGTATTCTTACCTTGCCATTAGTGCACAATAGTCCACCTTTGCACAGAAGAGGAAAACACTGTTAGCATTCGTGCTGTTTTCCAGCAAGGTCAGAGCACACACACAGAAGAGCTGATCTTCTGCAGATGCACGTTAGCTGTAAATTTGAGGCAGTAGAGGAATACTAGACACTGGGGCAGAAGTAGTATAACTTTTGCCTTGTACAAACAACTTCTGATTATTGATCGGGAAATATTCAACGTGGGTCTTCTCATCAGTTATTTCATGCAAGAGGAGAACAGTAAGCTATGTTACCTACTCACCGAGTTGTGTTATCGTGGAAAGAAACATGTAGTAGGGCAGAGCCTATTTAGCTCAAACCATGTTTCAGCCTAGTATTATTGGAACCTTGTGCAGCAGAGAAACAGGTGTAGCAATGTTCAGGATCACACACGCAAGTAAGAACCTTAGCAAGGTGTGCTCATGGTGATACAAAAACAGAGGTGCATTAGAGTCAATTATTTTCACACAGTGATTCTGAATAATCAGCATAAAAGGAATAATATATAGTTGCCTCATTCAGCAAGCACAACAGATCTCGGACACTGAATGCATCAGTGTTTTTTGTGCAAGTACAGTGTGTGATTGCGCAAATAAAACCTTTGGGAGTGCAGAGGCACAATTGTTTTATATAGGCTATCTTAATTCTAGCTGTACATAACACTAAAACTCTTACCTGCACAATAATAATACATTTTAGTGCCACATTGTGGGGGTAATGAACTGTAATTGAAGATTGAAGATCTGTAACTGAAATGCTCATTTTTTGGCTTTCATTGTTTTTTTTTTCCAAAAAATGGTTCATTAATATGATTCCTTAAATGACATCCTCATAGAGATGATACTCAGTGTGATGGCACAGAACAGACCTTCTGTTTTTAAACTAAAATTTCTGCTACTATCTCATTTTCTCAACCTTCCAAACCACCTGTCTGAACCATTCACTGCTTGTAGGCAGTTTGATATGAAATGTAGAGCTCCTTATTATAAGGATTTTGTTGATACCTGTTCATTTCAGGTATCAACACTCTAGCTCTGCCTCCATAGTGGGATTGATCAAACCTTAGAAACATTGCTCAAAAGGGACCTCTGGAGATGTCTAGTCTAACCTCCCAGTCCAAGAAAGACTATCCCCAACACTAGACCAGGTCAGCTCTGACTTTCTCTAACCAAGTTTTGAAAACACCTAAGGGCGGACAGTCCACCACCTCTTTGGTGTTTGATTCCTACTTATGTTATGATTTCTATATGCTACTGGAAAACAAATTAACTCCCCCTGGAAAATGGTTTAATCTTTGGGAAGACTTAGCAGTCAAACCTACATTAAACAGAATTATTTTCATGAAGAAAATATTTGGGCTATTCTACCAGCTAGTTYAACTTTTCATGGAGTAGTCCAGGACAAATCATAGTGTTTAAAAAGTACCTTCCAACCAGAAACTTTCTAATTTACAATAAATTCTATTGGGAAAGTAAAGTCTTTGTTTTATACTCATAGCAACTATGTCTATTCTGGGGAACACATGAGTGCTTCCAGGTCCGTGATTATGTTCTGACCATGACCTAGGTTTTGCTGGGATGAAACTAGAGTGCATCTTTCTGTGACTAGCTTTATATGGAAAAAAATCCCCATGGTGGCCAATGTCTTGGCTAGGGTAGAAGTCAATTGTAGTGCATTCCTACTGATCCCCTGTTCATCCAGATCTGGCAACCAATACTGAAAGGTGCACTGTAAAGAGCACCAGGACCCCAGGCCAAATATAGTCACAGAAAGCTCTTAAAACTTGAGATTGTTCTGAAAGCCGCTAACATCTTGGTACTCCCAAGCTTCTCAAGAAGCATCTAATATCCTCATACTCCTATCCCTAACCATCTATTCTGATAGTCCCTATTCCAAGATACCAGTGTGTTGCAACTACTGACTTCTAAATAGCAGCTTTTGCGCTTTGCAGCTTGCCTTTCAAAATGGCTGTTCCTTTCTTATTATAATACTAGTGTAATTAATGTTTAAGGCACTTAAGTTTTGGTTAGCGAGTACAGTCTCTAGCTGGCTCTTGAAATCTTACCCTTAAAACCCTGGAGAGTTTAGCATTGGTTTCTGAGACAAGACAGCATCCCATTTCTTCTGTGCAATTAACAATAACCATAATATAATATGGAGATAATAATGGAGGTCAAAATACCTAAGTGCTATTGAAAATATTTAACCACAAACAAATGGTACATATTTAAAAGGTCTTAGAGACTGGGAAGTTAGGCAAACCAACCAAGCTCTCATGGTTTACTTTGCAACTAAAACATCTTAAGCAGAAATACAATCTAATTTTGTACAGGTCATACAGAAAAAAAAACAGTAAGTTAATGCTGACTGGCTCGGACCTTACTCTGAGGTTCCCGAAGTACTTGGCAAATATTAATTAGCCCTTTTTATAAAGGAGGGATTTCTGTAGTTTGTACATATTTTTACAAAATGCAAAGTAAGGCAGAGGGTCAGCGCTGTAACCAGAAATGGAAAGGCAGGATCTGGGGCCCCAGCCTTTAATCTAATTTCTAGACAGCTCACCTTCTAATTAGATAGAGTCATGTATGTACAACAAACAGGAACTGTAATTGGGAGTACTCCAATTAAACAAGTCCATACAAAAAGTTATCTAGTATGCATGCTTTCAAGGCTGGAAAAGAAAATATTTTGGGACTCTGAAGAAGCAACTGTATGAAACTTAGCTTTCTTGTTGAGCTCCGAGCTGTTCAGGAACTCTAAAGTTTAAAGTCTTGACTAGGTTGATAAGCATTTTCTAAAGGACTGGCTTCATGATGCAAAGCTAAAAAAAGAATCACCAAGGAAAGTTCACCAAAGTCCTGTAGTTTTTTTAGAGATTATCATGATTATGATGTATAAAGAAACTGAGGTTAATTTCCTAGAAAGGCTATGGCACACCTTTCTTTTCAGGGCCAATGAAATATAAAAACAAAAATAAATGTTAAAGAGCAGTAGTGATCAGTAGCCACACAGCTGCACCACAGTGTTCAAGCTAGCAGGCAGCTAGTTTAACCCACACAAAATAGCTGTTGCTCTTCCTAAGCTTTTCTGAGTGGTTGCTTGGTGTGACTTTGTTACTTCCACATGTGCCACTCTGACAGAATAATAAAGAGTGACTTATTATTGCTTTCATTGTTGTTGGTGGTGCTGTTTTCACTGGACATGATATCAATTAGCACAGAAACTTCATTCAGCATTGCATAGTAACAAACAAAAAAACACTGTTTGGCTGGAACAGCATGCTCATGATGCCAGGCCCAATTCAAAAGAGCTTGGTGTAGGAAGGCTTAAAATTACAAAAAGAGAAAATACCTTGCGAAGCAAGGAGAAGGGAAAAGAGAGATGGTCAATCCTACGGAAACCAGGCAGCCTGGGAAATGCAAAGGCATATTTAAGCATCATCACAGTTTCATGGACTTTCTCCATAGGCTCTCTACCACTGGTAGAATTTGCAAAGAGGGATTTCCACTATGCTTCCCCTTCTCCATTTTCAGGCAGCACCACCATAATCCTGTGTATGCTGTAATGCCTCTTTGTAACATACCCATTCGCAAGGCTGTGGTTACCAAGTTTCTCTGGCAAACAAGCCTTGCTGGTCAACGTTACATCATCAGGACCTTCTCCCATATGAATAAGTGAACACCTTCAAAGGATTTTACAACACTTATCTTCCGGGCCTCTGGTGTGGGGGGAGGAAGATGAGTTAGTAGCACTTTTAAATATGTAGTTTGGAAGTTTAGAAATAACCTGCGACACTACAGAATAGGAGAAAACAAGCACAACAGTAAAACTGAGTGAATGCATGAAAGATGGAAAACAATCTTAGCCCATGAAGAACAGGTCATGCCAGATAGCTGAGACAACTTGTGCAAAATCACAGGATTAGTACACAAAGGGAATGCAGCAAATTAGATTTTGCAGGAACATTATTTGTGGACTAGTGGGTGGAAGAAGTTTTCTCAACAGATTTTTACATATCTGTTCAAACACAGAAAGTTCAGATGGTTTCCTTTAGCCTCTACTCAGTGCTACTTTATAGACAGTGTTTTGCTTTAATTTATCTAGTCTTAATGAGACTTTTGGTACTTTACTGCCTGGAAAATTATTACTGACACTGGAAATATGGTGCCTGGTTACAAATATTGCAAAGAAGATATGAAGTTGCCAGACATATTGTAAACAGAGCATAATTACAGTATTTACAGTTGAACATCAAAATGGGAAGAGATGCCAAATGGCATTCCACAGAGGTTAATATTAGGACTGATACCATCTAATATCTTCCCTAATAATTTGGAAAATGAAGTAAATTGTACATTGATTGAATACACAGTAGACACAAGAGGAAGATGAACTACAACACAGCAGGTGGGTAGATCAAAAAAAAAAAACATCAGAAAGATCTGGAGATCTAAGAGAGAGAGAGAAGGGTCCATTTAAGAAGGAAGCTATTTAATGTAGAAAAATGTAGAATAATAAGCTCAGGGAAAATTAACACCCATCTCAAGTAACCAAATGGGAAAATGCCAATATTCATTAAAAAAAAATTCCAAGAGATTTCACAGTTTATTCACACTGAAAATTCACATTGGGGTATATGCATCAGGTCTGACAACTTGTTTGCTACATTACAGCCTGATGTGATTTTAAAAGGAATAACAGATTCACTTAAAAACCTGCCTTTTATAATAAATTTTAATTTATCTTAAATGTATACTGAGTACTCATAAGAGGACCCAATTTAGAGCTCTGTTAGTCGAAATAACATAGTAATGTAATGTAAGTAACACGACATAGAAGAAGCACATATGAGGTCAAAGGTGGGGATGAGGAAGCCAAAGCCAGTCTGTCTCTGGTACTGTCAAGGAGTTCTAAGTGTTCACTGTATGCAGTAGAGTAAAATCCATGAAATACTAGGTTGCCACTGATTTGTTGACTTTACTTTAGAAACTAAACTATGTCTTAAGGAAAACAATCACTTTATAAAAGAAAATAAGGTTCTGATGGATATCAACAAAAAAACAAGGCTTGAACAAACATGGAAACAGGCTTACTGTGTTAAATGAATACTGCATACACTAATGAACCTTAAATATCACCTGTAGAACTGAAACTGTCAAAAGAATGTGTCCCCACAATAAAATTAATTTGTAATAATATAAACTTGGCAAGTATAAAAATGTATTTTATGACCCAAATAAAAACTACAAGGACTATGTTACAGGACACCTCCTGGGTGAGTTTAAAGAACACACTATCTTTTTCCCCTCTTTATTTGGTTAACAGTCCCATTCTATTAAAGTCTATTACTTCGTCACATGAATGATTAACTATAATAAAATAGAAAACTTTATCAAACTGAGTATTACTTCCTAGCAAAGCAATTCAAATGTGGCTGATGCTTATGAAATGGCTGATGTGATAGCAATCAACGTTATTTTTTTACGTATGCTTAAAAACCTGCTTACCAAGGGGAGCCATATATTCTGAATCCCCTCACCGTCACTTCAGAGTCTTGAAGATAGATGCAGTTTGTTAGAAGAGACTGTACATTTTCATAGCTCTCTGGCTTCAGCTTAGAAACAGAGGGGAAATAGTAAAAGTCCTGCTTGATTAAGTCAGCCATGAATTCCTGGTCAAAGGTCAATTCATGATTTCCTGCTATCACAATCTTGTATTCATAGGGCAGGCTACCTAAAATAGTGAAAAACAAACAAATTACTTTTATGGAAAACTTGATAAAAGAAAACAGACAGACTCACAACCTATTATTGATTTCTATAATATGCCCGCATGTTTGAAACAATTCAGCTAAGCCCTTCTAAGTGTGACTATAAGTCCTGGTGATTTGGGATAAATGACACTATTGTCCTTTTCAGGGCATAGTATGATTTAGCATACTTGTGATTAATGTGTTGAAACTACTTTCAATTCRTTAACCTTAAATAACTGTCTGCAGACCTCTGCTCTACTATTCACTTCTATTTAATTGCCATTTGCATTGCAAGTATCACTTACTTTGACAATGATGATAACTCAGGGTAACAGGAGTTTGGGTTCAAAGAAAACTGACCATAACACTTAATAAAGCAAACCGAGCTCTCTTCTCCTAGGCCTGTGGTAAGTATCAGCTTGCACCAAGGGAGTCTACTGCTGTCTTTGCCCTGATATGAAGATTAAGCCTTCATGTAAAACAGGGATTGGGCTTATCTGTCAGACCTCCACATCCCCAAGAAAAATCTTGCAGCTTGCCTCTATCCCCAGCTTTCCCCTGCTCCATTTTCTCAGTGGCTTCCTTCAATCCATGGACTATAATTACAGTGATTCATGGTCAAGAATATTTCACAACCCATTTTTAGAGAAAAACCTTACAACAACCTCCTGCTGAGGGCAAGAATATACATGCTTACATACGTGGGTTCTCCTGAGAGCACCTCTGCAAGAGAAACTTTCCACTGACTCCACATTTGGTTATCATCTGGACTCTGCACTTGACAGCAGGGATCATCTGTCCCCAAAAACCCAACAGAAACCTTCTAAATATATCTGAGAGGAAACAAAGACCGAAACTGCAGAAAGCTGCATTCATTAGCTTAGCTTTTGCATTATTAATTTGCATCAGGAAGAAGACGGTCATAACACAGGACTGTGTGAGGAAGAAAATACCTTACTGAAAATGAGATTCACCTTGCATAGTAGCAATCTTGTCATTTTTAATTGAAAGAAGTTATTGTTTATAACATTATGTAGAACTTCAGTGATGACCCGAAGCCTAACTCAGAGTTAGAATGTTTAGGGAATGTAAATCAGTCTATATGCAGTGGCAATAGTCGGCATAAGTAGGACTGAAGAATAAAATGCAACAGTGAGATTCAGAGCTACTGAGGAGAGACAGAACAGGTCTAGCCCACAGGAGATACCACATGGCTGAAAAAAAAAATCAGCATTTGCAAAACGAAAAAGACTGGAAAATTCTTAAGTGTAAGTTTTGCACACTTTTAACATCTGTATTAGGAAAACTGATCTTACAGGTTTCAGTCTTTCCTGTGCAGCTAATACCTAAGTGCCTTTAGCAAATTTATTAACAGAAACACTCTTCAGATTTTTATGATTATATGTAGAATGCTGGAGATTCAATTAGTTACTTGAAACACTGCTTGAAATTTAAAATATTGTCATTTTGGCCTCTGAAATGCATAGCATCTTGTAGATGTGTACTCCATTTCCACAACTTTTCTGAGTGCATGCACACACACACACACACAAACACACACACACGAGTTAAACATGCAATTTACATGCTAAAATATGTATGGGCATCTAGAGGCCTTAAAGCATCCTCGGGAAACAGGAAAAAAAAATCCTGTATGCCACAATATTGTTAACAATTCCATTTCTGTTGTGTTTTGTAAATCTTTTCCAGCTCATCTGATCCATCCATCTAGCAGCCAAGAACCTGTATGAGCTGGTTATAGTTGTTGCTTCCACTAATGTATTTATGTCATGTTCCTGTCTGTGGGTGTTACTTAGGCAAATTAGCAAATTACTCTAAATGTACAGTTACATTTATTATACTGGCGGCCAGAAGCACTGCTGTAGTTACAGGTCTGTCAGCTTTTCAATTAACAACTCTGTTTTTGATGAATTTGCAGCTCAGTTTTTTCCTTTCAACTCATACCAGGCTGCTGTTTCCCTCCCTTTGCCTCCACAAGCCCTCCTTGCCCTTTAAATCTTAATTTTTTGTCTAAGACGATGACTAAAGCAGGGAATTTTTGCTGCTTGCGCATAAATTTAACAATATTTTGTTTAATCTCTGTTCCTCAAGACACTTATGAACACACTTCACTTTCTACACTAAGCATTCTCAGAGTGTAAAGTTAATCCTAGGCATACATCTTTGAAACCTTGTTCTTGGCTGGGTATTGCTCTCATGATCTATATATATAAGACCCCCGCAGAGTGGATGTAGACAAAGACCCTCACCTATCAGACCACAATATTGAYTACTTTTGTTTCCAATCTTCTCTGCTTCTAATATGATGCAGTCCTTACCAGTGCTCACTCTAGTGCACATGTGGAAGTCAGCACTGAATGTTAAACACATCTCTCTGTCCTAAAGACATGGTCCTCCTACCACTGAAGTTGGAGGTCCAACCTTACTGTAGCAGAAACAGAATCCAAGATGATGTGTGAGCACAATCCTGAGAAATCTTTAATGTTTCAAGTGCCTTTTACAGCATTAGGACCCATCAACATTAGCAATATCTGATGAGTATTTACCTGGTAACTACCTTAGTGCAGCAACCTCTTACCTACTTCTGACCTACAATTCCTTACATTTCATTTTTATATATGTTATTATTTAAATTATTCTGTATTCCCATATTCCATTATCTTCATGTCCTTCCACCACAAATACATCATTTTCCAACTCTAGACACATACCAATGCACAATTAGTAGCCTTGACTATGTCCTTGGCTAGGTCCAAGACTCCTCTAAGAGCACACAGCCCAAAAGGTGTTCTGTGGCCACAGTTTCTAAATGTGTATGTGCCCATATTTTGAGAATATCCAGTACTCAACACCTGACTGCATGGCTGGCATTGCAAGCAGGGCTCCAGCTTCTATGACCATGGGACCCTTTTTKAAGAACAAGGACTGCTGAACAGGTATGGCATTCACCTGAGAAATCAGGACAAGAGTTTGCCAACAAGTCCACTAACACAGTGAGAAGGGTTTTAAACTAGGTGTTAGGAAAGGGTTGTCATACTCTGAAGTGAAGACATGGGGGCAGTGAGCAACCATCTGGGGCCAACAGGATGGCAAAAGGTCTTGCATTCCCCTTCTGAAAGCAGTTTGACTGGGGCTCATCTCAGGTGTCTGTACTCACACACGCACATGGGGAACAGCCAGGAGGAATGAGAAGTCCAAGCACAGTGGAGAGTTGTGACATCCCTGAGATTACAAAGACATGGTGGCATAACTCACATGACTGAGTGCTGCAATAGATGGACACAGGCTTTTCAGGAAACACAAGCCAGGAAGGTGAGGAAGAGGGTTGCGCTCTATGCAAAGGGGTGGCTGGAGCGCACAGAGCTTTCCTTGGAACAGGTGATGAGCCATCAAGAGCTTAGGGGTCAGAAGACAGACCAACATGGATGATGTTGGGGGAGTTGTCTGCTACGGATGGCCTGATCAAGAAGAGGGAGACAAAGCCCTCTTTAGCCAGCTGGAAGAAACCTCATGATCACACGCTGTGGTTCTTATGGGGGAAATTTACCCATCCTGATATGTGCTGAAAAGGCAAGAGGTTGTCTTTGCCAACAGGTTGGCCAACCTGGTAAGGAGGGCTTTAAACTAGGAAAGACAGGGGAAGGGGACAGTTATAGTGCCAGGGTAGCTGGCAAAAGACAGCTCAAGTCAGGACGCCTCCAGCAGGTGAATGCAGCCAGGGAAGTGCGCATGGGATGTGGCTATGGAGGATCCTCTTTTACCCCTCCTGGGAAACCTGCATGTTCGATCACCTCTCTGAAATGCCTGTACACC